>NW_010333264.1:368-13265 GCF_000700745.2 Antrostomus carolinensis | reverse complement strand
CGCTCCGCCAAGCCAGTCTCGGCCCGGTGGGAAGGCAGCCGGGCTGCGGGGACCTGCGGGCGGTGCCTGTAGCTGCTGCCTATGGGCTTCTCGAGAGGGCTCTAGAAAAACCTTCTGCTGTTAAGGAACAACACGGCAACAGATTTACAATAAGAATCCAGGGTACCGCACCAAAGCGGCTGTTTCTGTGACCAAACCCACTCCTGCTGCCTCCTCGTTTGACCCGTGTCCAAATGGCAGTTTAAAGAGATCATTTGCGTGGCGCTGAGCTACTGACACAGCCTTTGACCCTCGATGCGGTCTGGCAAATCAGAGCAGTCTCATTACAAAACCCTTTGAAACAAACCCAAACCTTCCCATTGACCTCCCATACCGTCTGCAGGAGACAAGAGTGCTTGAAAACAGAAACCTGAGGAGAAAAATGCAAGCTGATATAGTTTCCACGGGAGCTTAAGGAGGTCACTGTCAATTTTATCCCAGATACTTGTGAGGTAAGGAAGATTTGGGGTTTGGTTTTGTTTTTTAAATTTCAAGAGCACCGTCTCCTCTAACTTTTCCTTGTGATTCACTTTGATACTACCTTATACAAAGCCCTTTAAAATGTAATATTGGACCTGCAGGTTTACAGCCTGACTGATGGTTTCAATTCCACAACTAGGAGCCTCATAAATGCACCAATATTTCAGGAAACCGAGTTCTTTGGTCTCCTGACTATTAGGAGAGTCTTGAAAACCTGGACCTATGTATCTGAATCTAGTGCTGCTATTAGGTGGCATCCTTAATCTGTCAAAGCCACCATGAATATTTATCATCTGCTGCAACATCATCTTTACTGTGTTCTGAACAAAGCTTGATGGCAGCTGTCTCCCGTCTGTATTCCGCAGGGGACGGCTATCCAGTCCTAGTGCCCACTGCACAATGTGCCTTGACTACAAAATCCATCAGCTTCTCGCTTCCCAGCAATGGAAAAGCAGCAAGAAAACTCCTCAGAGCTCTCACTGTACGGATCTACGTGCAGAAGGGGTTAGATAGGTGTGGTAGTACTTACCGGATGGTTCTGGTTCCAGATTTGTGCTGTTCCACTCAACATTTAGAGTGAAATTTGACCCTGTGGGTATTTGGGGATAGCAACGCTCTCATCTGTCGCTGCAGGTTGTTCCCTGGTTCCCATTTGTCCTCAGTGAGACAAAGGAAAAACAATGCTCCATGGAAACCAGTTCTCCTGGCACTGGGCAAAGAGTGGCAGTTGTCCTGACCAGACGTGGTCCATACAGAGTGTTTCCAAACTAGTGCAGTGATTTATCGGGCCTGAAAACAGGTATATGCCATTTCCGGAGCGGTACCAGCAGGGGCTTTCCAGAAGTGTCAGGGACCTATATGATAGCAGGCACAAGTGCTGAGAGACCATTTCTGCCTTTGATAGTGCGTGGTGAAAGCCAGCATGGAAATTACAAATGTTTCATGCTGAGCCTTTACGTGCAGTGGAACTACTCTGGTATTTACAGGGCTCTGGAAGGTAAGTGGGAGGCAGCTGAAGGGGCAGCAGCAGGAGTTCGAGGTGGCAGAAGAAAAGAGGCAGCAGGTGTTAAGAGCAGCTTTGTGAGAAGGCAGCAGGCTTGAAGACAAGGCCAGGGCACAATGGCAGAGGTCCGGAGAGGAACAGGCGGAGGTGGGGAGATAGGCTACGGTGCATCACTTGATACTTTGAGGGGCCTCTGACAGCACTCAGAGAACAGGAGACAGAAAAAATCAGAAACAGTACAAGAATTTGTACTATGCAACATTTGATTTTGACTGCAAACAGTTAATTTGGACTATCCCCTTGCATTTTTTTTTCCCTAAAGGATGAATTAAGTTTTGTAGCTTCCAGCTCTCCTAACAAGGAATTTCCACTCCTGCAAGATTATCTTTCTCACTCTCTTCTGTTTTACTGCTTCTGGTTTTGCTTCTCCATCATGTTTCTGACCTTTCCCTTCCCCACCACCCATTCTGCTTTATTTTGTTCTCCTTTTCCTTCACAATTTGCATGTATTTTTTCTGTGATTATTTCTCTCCTGCTACCTCTCTTCCCTTTTTCACTCAAACTACCAGGGGGCAGGGGGAGGTTGGTTGCCAGTGTCCTGGCGTGCTGTCCTGCCCAGCGTTGTAACTGAACACACAGCAGCTGTGATTCTTGGGTGGATGGAAAAGAAAAGTCCATTGTAATCTCCATGTATTAGATCTCAGATTAAGCTAGAAATGAAGAGCAAACTGATTCTCAATACCATGCTTTTCCCATTGGCACAATGTGCTCTGCAATGCCTGACATTACAAGCGGGAGAACTTACTTTTTCACCATGCATTCTGCCCTCATACGTGAAGAATTGTTCTCTGGGGTACACTGCTAGCTAATTATCTCTCTGTACCCTCTAGGTTTGCCAGCAGATCAGAAGAGACCAGAAAACATCCTGTGGCTGTGGCGAAGGGAAGCAGCCACCCTCTTAACGCTGACCTTCAAATAATTGGCAACAACTATCATTTTTCATGGCACTTATCAAAGGCAGCCCTTCAAAACTGGGTGAGCTAATGTGGGAAGGTGTGCATGGCTTCTGTCAGACGATAAGTGTGCTGAGAAGCTCCACAGGCTCTACCCCTGCTGTGGGCATTTGGCTGCCTGTGTTCCTGGCCAGCCCTGGCATGGTCCTGCTGTCAGCACGGACCTTGGTGCTGGGAAAGTTGCTGCAGGAAACCTTATAGGGGATCTCCATCCCTTGGTTCAGGAGCCTAATTTAAGCTCAGGCCCTGGTCTGAACTATGCTGTAGGTATGCCCACGCCTGGCCGTGTACCTCGCTGATCCTGTGCTTTCCTGGTTGATGTAAGTTCCTGGCTTGACCTTAAGGCTGTTGTCTCTATGGTCAGGCTTGGTGGTCCTTGGGCCATGGCTGACCCCTGTTGCTGCCACCAGCTGGCCTGGCTCTCCTTGTTTGGGTGCCAGGGCTGTCACTGGGGTCCCTGCCTGCATCGCCATCGCCCTTGTTCCCCAGCTTACCTGCCCTGGTGGAGCAGCCATGCTTCTCCTTGCTGACAAGGACAGCACACACTCCTCAGGGTATGGGTGAAAAGCTGCTTCCTTCTTCCAAGGAAATGCTCTTTTTGGCACTCTTGACAGGTCCAGGTTTTCAAGACTCTCTACTAATAGTCAGGAGACCAAAGAACTTGGTTTCCTGAAATATTGGTGCCTTTGTGGGGTTCCTAGTTGGAGAATTGAAACCATCAGTCAGGATGTAAACCTACAGGTCCAATTGTGTAAATAATAATAGTCCTAACATTGAAACATGACTAAGAAAGCTAATAAGCACTCTGATTAGAAACAACAAATAGAAAAGTGAAACCATATTATTTTTGGCACAGTTCAAACAACGTACAATGCCTAATTCTCAAACTCATGCTCCATGCTTTTACAGGTGATGTGACATCCCTTGTGTGCTTAGACTTTAGGACATGACAGTCTTGTTTCCTTTGGTTATCTTGCTCAACAAGTTTCTGTCTCGTTTGGGACCCATGACTTGCACAGAGACAGAAGGCATTCTGAAACAGGGCAGTTATGGTGCCACTTGAGCAGATTCACAGGAGCACCCAGATCAAACTGCTGGCTCTAAACCAGTTTTTATTCGTAGGGAAGACAGCAGTCAGCTGCACATCTGTTGCCATGGAACTACTCTCGATTCAGATGGCATGGGTTGCTTCTGTCCTGGTAAAAATGGAAAATAAACTCCTGTATCTAAACACTGTACACTTTTTGGGAAGGTCAGATCAAAAGCAGGCCTAGAAGATTAGCTGTAGTCATTAAAACAACAGTCAGGTTTCTGTACTTAGTGTACTCCAGGTGTGGTGGGTTAAACTCAGCTGGCTGTCAGGTGCCCACCGAGCTGCTCTATCGCTCCCCCTCCTCAGCCAGCAGTGCCAGCATTGTACCCAAAACACTGCAAATACAAAGCATGATGAGGGCTACTATGGGGAATGCTAACTACACCCCAGCTAGACCCCATACACCATGTTTTCTGAAAAGAGCATACATTAAAAAAAAAAAAAAAAAAAAAAAGGTTGCTTTGTTTATCCTGGAACTTTAAATGGCTTTTGAGTATTCAAACAGTTATTTGGAAACAGAAAAAGATTTTTTTCTGAGCTTTTTGTGCCCCTAATGAAGAATCTGTCCTCTTAAATTCAGGAAAAAGTGAGTTAGAACAGAATGTTCCTAGTCCTTCACATTGTGCCTTTGGCATTCTCCATTTATAGGATTTTAGCTGTGCAAACTGAATTTGTCCTTGAGCTTGAACCATTGTGAAGTATTGTAAGTGAGAAGCTGCAATACTTCAACAAAACATTAGGATGTCAGACGTGGTAACTTTGTATTTGAAATCAGTAGCTGAAAAATCTGCTCTCTGGAATGGCTACGCAGTAGCACAGCTGATTTTGTTTCAGTGATGTAAATTCAGCTTTACAAAGATAATATCCCAGCTCAGAATTCACAGAATCACAGAATGGTGGAGGTTGGAAGGGACCTCAGGAGATCATCTAGTCCAACCCCCCTGCCCTACACCAGATGATGCCCAAGCTGACACCACCAAAAGTTCAACTCACCTTCAGGGATCCTGAAAGGTGCAATTCCCAACATCACCCACCCACTGGAGCCACTGTGTCCCAATTCAGTCCTCTCTCTGCTCAGAGGAACCACAAGCATATTTCTATATTAATGATTAAAGAATATTCCTAATGACCTTTGAAGAGCTGTTGTAATTTGACAGCAGGAAGTTATTCTGGCTTTTGAATATGTGACAAATTAAATTTTAAAGCAGGCTTTTAAGTGGTTTCCTTAGCAACTACTCTTCATTGGAGATCAAGGCACGCTGTTAAGTATCATGCTGGGTTTGGATCAGCTTTGCAATATTAACAACACTTGTTTAAAACACTGCCAGGTCATGCACAGTTCCTTGCTGTCCAACAGCCCTGGAGCACGGAGGGAAGCTTGCTGCCTGCCAGACTTTTTTTCTAGACATGGAAGGACACACCTCTTGGTGGAGAGCTAGCATAGGCGCCTTGATGGGTGGAGGAACTGGTCCCGCTCACTATTGGCTGCTCTCTCATCCAGTACTGTGAGGAATGTGGGGTTTTATTTCTCTTTCACCTACCCCTCCGCCCCCTGCCCCAAGAAAATGCTAGTGACTTGCGATTCCCTTTTAAAGAGTTATCAAGCACAGTTCTTAACTGAGCACAGCTCGTATTCTTTTTTTTTTTTTTTGTCTTTAATCTCAAGTGTCTGGGGCATCAGATAATTTTACCCTTCGATCCCATATTCAGTGTTTACAATCAACAGGAACGTAAAGCCGTTAGCAGGGTTAATGGTGGAGAATCCAGGAGGTGTCATTAATATAAAGAAGCACCTCTTCTGCTTTTCTCCCAAGCTTTACAGTTATTTATTTATTCTGATTTGGATTGCCCTCCCTGTTTGCTATGGACATCTTAGATTTAAGGCAGCTTCAGCAGAACTGACCCAAGAGTCTTAAAGAAAACAAATGCTGCTCAGGGGAAACGTGTTTAACAGCAGTCCTAACAGAGGGCATTCTCCTGGTGTTTGTCATCATCAGCCCTGGGCGAGCTGGATCGGATGCCCCCGCAGCGCTGGGGTCTCCAGGGGCAGACATCTCTCTGTTTCTGGCTGGAAGGTCAGAGCTTGTTCCTGCTGCCACAGAGTAAGGAGAAGCAAGAGTAATTTTCTCCTGAGGCCTTCTCACTTTGTGCCTCTGTTACCTTGGGATTTGTTTGCTACAAAGCCTCTGGATGAGGCTTCTCTCTAAAACTGCTCAGAGGCCCAGAGGCAGACCTAGAGCAGCATGTGAAAGCTGCCCCCGTGCCCTCAGCCTGTACAGTGCTGAGTACGGTGAGTTCTTTCGCTCTACCCTGGCACCCAGGAGGTCTGGGTTTCTGTGTGCGGTGGGAAATGCTAAGTCCTCCTGATAGGCTCCTAAATAAATTAATCAGGGTGTTGCTTTGAGAGACAGGCAGCTTCTCTGGCTTCCGTGCCTGAGCTAAAACTGGAGCAGATACTCAAGAGGGAAGAAGAGGGACTGCCAGTGCCCGCGTCCCTGACAGTCACTGCGTTGTTGGTCTGAAATAGCCCATGTCTGTTGACCTTCAGAGCTGGGCTGCGGTGGCCTTTTTCAGCTGACTTGTAAAATAGGGTGCTAAACTGAGGTAATCCCTGACAAGCATCCTTTAAGAGTATTCTGATACTGGTATTTCTTTAGGTAAGACTGCTCCGTAGGAATATCTTCTTGCTTGGCCATGCTTTTCTTTCTGTAACTCAAGCGAAAGGCTTTTCTAGAACTGATACAGAAAGAGAGAGTGCTTTTTGACAGGGGTTACTACTTTGCATTCGTGGTTTTGAAGGCAGAAATGAGCAGAAATTTCTGAAGGTAGAAATCATGCAGAAGTCAGTTCACGTGTGACCCAGTCTATTTAATAGCATTTTTTATTTCCTGTTGATGCTGTCCTCCTCTTTGCTTAGCTGTTGTTAATACAACCACTGCCTGCTATTATGGAAAGCGTTACTACTTCATCCTAAGAGCAAAAAGGAAGAATAGGATGATAGGTATTCAGCATTATAAATCCAGGCCTTTTCTGTAAGAATGGAGTGAGGATGCTGAGAACAACCAGAATTGAGTCTACCACTGAGAGAATATTTGTGGGGCACTGCACTTTTTAGTGATTAAGGTACAATGCATAAACTGGTTATCTTGTCAGTTCAGTTGCAATGGTGAGCTCTTTTTCTAGGATATCAGAGGTGTGAAGCATTAATGTAAAGCTCTTTCAGCGAGATGACCCAAGCCTGTGGCCCAGTCCTCGCTTTACTTCATAGTCATGGCTTTATCACCACTGCTTATCTGCTAAGTGGGGGCAAGATGACTTCTCAGCATCAGTGGGAATGTTAGAAGGGTGATCACAGGAGCACTTGTGATAAGTTCAGCAGAGGCTGGACTAGCTCCTGGGCTAGCTGTCGAGGAGGGTACCGGTCCACGAGCAGCATAAGGCTGAGCAGCCAGCTCCTTACTGCATCACACATAACTCCGTATATTGTCAGCGTTGGGCACAGCCAATATAAAGCTTTGTGGAAATGTGAGGGCACCTTCCTTGCCACTGCCAGTTTCCTTCAAGAACTGAGGAGGATTATAGAATGGCCAGTCTGTGTACAGCTGCCCCCTGGGCTGCCTGGAGCACCAGCGTTTGTGCTGATCCTTCCTCAGTGCCCACTGACACAAAACTGTCCCAATCTTCTCCAGCTGCAGCCAGCCAGACAACCCCTTTCTGTTAGAAAAACATAGTGTCACATAGAAAAAACTGACAAAAAGAAGCTATTCTCATCCTGATGGATGACAGTAAGCAGGTGTTAGCTTGGGATTTCCTCCAAGTGGCCTCCTGTGTAGTGCCAAAGACAATGGTCTTGCAGGTCTTCAAGGTGTTAGTGTTAGAGTAACCATGGCAGTAACACAGTGATTGTTTATGGGCAAATTCCTGAAGGTGTTTTGAAGCTGGAAGGATGTGCTAATGTCTAGGCCAAGTCATCAAGCCCCATGCAGTTAGTTACTTTTCTACAGAAACATTTCACCGTTCTCAGAAGATCAATTTAATCTTAAAAAAATGCATTTTCAGCTTCAGGTTCAAATCCCCCACTGATGCAGGAGAGCACACAGCTCAGCTGAAATCAAAAGGACTCCATCCCCTTACCTCAGCGGTAGATTAATCTTGCTTCTGCCTTTTCACCTAAGCTCTTCAGCACAAATGATATTGTCAGCGTTGGAAGGAAAAGGCCTGTTGAGTTTTCAGGGCAACACAATACAGGCAGAAGAAATAATATTTGTGTTTAGCTTCATTGAAGGAGAGGAGGTACTACGGTTACACTGTTAAATGTCAGGCTGAGTTTACTCCACTTGCATCTATTGACCTGAGCAGGATTAGCTATCATCTAGGATGATATTTAGGAATATTATTTGAATGTTTTCAAGACCAAGTGGAAGGTAATTCAGAAGCCACTTTTGAAAAGAGTTGCATATACCATAGTAAGTATTGATGAAAACAAAAATGAAGAATGGCTCCTTAATTCTTGGCTCTTTTGTGACAAGAAGTGTCAGAGCTTACCTGTTCTTTGCACCCAGCTAAGGGAATGCTGACTTCAAAGAGCTAGCACATCCTGATTCAGTCTGTCACCCCTTGTATTCTAAATCAGGGCAAGCATGACCCAGTCACGCAGTCCTGGGTGAATACCCAGATGCTGGGGGTTATTTGTTTGGTAGGGAAAATGTGGGTAAACAGAAGTGTTCCCTCATGGGTTCTCACAGGTCCTAACTTCACAAGCCTTGGGTCTCTGCTCCTGGAGACCCTTGTGAGCTGTGTGGCCCATTCTGTCTTTGCCTTCCAGGTGAGTAATTCTGTGCAGTTGCATCTGCGCATGATTATGTTCTCTCTCACTGGGGGTTTCAGGTTACCTCCAGCCTATATTTAAGATCTCATCTTTTTCTGCACCAACCATGAAAAAACTGTTTTTCTAATATGGCTTGATCCATGTATTGAAATAAGCAAAAAGATGTTTTATTACTTGGTGCCACAAATAGGAAGATGCATGAATGGGTCAGCCCACATTCAGGTAAGATCTTGGAGAGGTGCAAGATGTATGGAAGTGTAACTGTTCTTTAGTGAAACACTGTACTTAGTGTATAGTGCTTTTATTTAGCGCTCGAGTCCACAAGCCATGATGCTTCTTCAACAAGGTACTTCCATGGGGAATTAACAACACTCAGTACCTCCTGTTTTTTTCCAGAACTTTCTTATTTTTTGGGGGGAGGTGGGTGGGAGGAGTCTTCTCATAGCAATAAAATCAATGGGAATTTTCTTATTGACACCAGTAAAGATTTTACTGTAGAACAGAATCAGCCAAGATGCTCCATGAAAGCACATGTAACTTTTTTAACATCTCCCCCCTGTCTGACCCCATTTCCTTCCTCCCTGCGATGATCATGCTCTGGCTGTGGTTGGGCAGGTTTCCCTTACGCAGAGCAGAACGCGTTGCAGTTGTGCCCTGCCCATCACCACCCTTGTTTGAGGATTTACAAGGTCTGTTTTTAAACGCCCTTGCAACAAACAGAAACACGTACACACACTGCTTCTGTCTTAACAGCTGTCAATCCTAAATCACAGTGCAAACAGTGAATGAGATGCTAGAGTGCATCTTTTCCAGTATGCTGCTTTAGCTCTGGGCTGAAACTGCAGAGCTGGAGCTGGGTATCCTTTCCGCATGCTGCACTGTCCCTAAGCAGACTCTGGGCAGCTCAGAAGGAGACCTGGCTGCTCCCTGAGACACCTCTGCAGGGGCTGATAACCCCCCTCTCCTGTCCCTCCTCAGGCACGTGGACCCTGGGTCTTCATTTCAGGGGAGCCAAGACCAGAAGACCAGCTGTTGGGGCCACCATTAATACCCAATGCAAGGTAAGCTGAGTTGCTTCATGTTTCTGCAAGATCTATACCTCCTTTTCTCCACAGGCACCTTGTTGTCTCTTTTGGCTTGGCCTCTGTGCTGTCTGAGGCCTCCATTTACCACAGCAGTCACAATGGACCTGCTTCCAAATTCGGTGTATTACTGTGTGAGCCTATGGAGAAGCAGCACTTTTAGACTGTCTTTTAGCTCACATTTTAAATGGCACATTACTGTATGTTGCTTATCCCTTGTTGGCCACATAGGAACACTTAACCTGTGCACAAAGTACATTCAAAATATTTAACAAAGCCATACAAAGTATTATCCTTATTTCTTACTGGAATTTCTAAAATATCTGACTAGAAACAACATAAGGGAGATTGAAATTACCAGGACTGCAGCGTGACCAGCACAGTAAAATGTCACTTAATGCAGACAGTATGATACCATCTTCTTTCAGTGAAAGCTTTGATGTTGTAAGCCTGGAATAAAGAAAAGGCAGAATGCCCAGTACAGCACAATATACATCATCAGCAGCAAATTTTATTTGTTTCAAAGGGCAAGGTAATGCACTTAAGTAATTCTGTTGTGCAGCAAAGGTGAAGTTCACAGACCCCAGTCTATGACAGTAAGAAATCAAGACATGAGACAGCTGTTGCAGATGGCCCAGCTCCTTGTTGGGCACTTTCCCAACATCTATAAATCAAAGAGGGGGGGAGTGGCAGTTATGGACGGACAATCCAGCTGACAGGACAGACGTTCAGATGCTTCGAAGGCAAATGCAGAGAGTAGCTGTGACACATCTGATAGCTTTATGTCTGTCCACACATCTACATAGTAATATGAAATGAATTCAAGTGAATATAGTATCTAAACAATGAAAGCACAAGCAGCTTCAACAAATGTTCACAATATTATTTTCAAGATTTTAACACTCTTCTATATACCTGTATTCAATTTCTGACTTGCTCTCTGACAAATCTAAAAGAGCATATTCTAGAAAGATCCAATGTTAGTAAACTGTAGAAAAGAAACAGGGAAACATAACTTCCAGCAGTGTTTTATGATGATGATTTGTAAGCTACTGTTTGTATTTGTAGAGGTTTAATTGCCCGACACCAAGAAAACCTGTCTGTTGTGGTGTGCAGGTGTTTCTCTGGAATGACTACATTGCTGTGGAGATTTTCAAGTTTTATTTGTATGTTTGATGGGTGAAGATATTGCTGTTTGGTTCTCACATTGTGTCTCGGGTGCTAAAGGAGAGTAGGTTTGGTTAGGATGTTGCAGTCAGGGGATGTCCTTGCACCTTCTTCTCAAAAACTGGGGCCTTTCACAGAACCAGGTGTAGAATTACAAATGCAGGACCAAGGTGGCACTGAGTCAGCTTTTCATCATGTGCCTCTCTATCCATTCAGCAAGTGCTCCATTGCTAATCTGAAGGCTGGTCAAGTCATTGGCACTTCACCAAAATGAGACTGCTGGGTTTACCTGCAGCCTGAGGGGAAAGCAGTGCTACAGCCACCCACTTCATGCCTTTGGACAACACCAACTTGCTGCCCACCTCTTTAAACATGCTGCAACCAAAATTACAGTTTATGGGAAGACTGTTTGAAGACAGAAGTGCCTTGACAAGGAAACAACCAAAAACCACCCAAAGGCCAGACTCAGGGGTATCTGAGTATTTGCAGCTCATACACACACCAGGCAATAGCAAAAGCTGGGTGTGAGATGGCAGATGGGCTGCAAAGTTATTCTGATGCCCTTTCTCTGAATAACAACATGGGCAACAGTCTGATTCTCCACAGAATGATGCTCCCTTGTACCCCTGTCTGTACAATGGAGCCATCACCTGCTCCATTGGAAACAGTATTTTTGTAAATGCACTCCTCACTGACAAAAATAGTTTTGTGTCTTGTTGCTAGTCATTGGGACCAGTTCTGAAAACAGCAGTTCTTCTAAGATGTGTGTCTGCTCATCTGCCTTCCTTATTCTCAGCGAGAATCCAAAGGGCGCATTAAATATAACTTTGGACTCTGGTACAGAAATAAATCTTGTAACATGACCTGCATGGCAGTTAAATAACTGGCATTGCCATTTTTTATTGCACTAATTTATATTGGAAAGTATTTTACTTTCATTGAAAGGCGTCTGCAAATGCAAACTCCTCAAAGAACAAGAGCACAGAGCACGAGTACTGGCCAGGTCCTGCAGCCAGTGAGTGACAGATGAGATCTGTGCTGTTGTGTCCCGTGCCTCGCCAGGGCTGTGGTCTCCCCCACCAGCAGCTCTTGTAGGGATCAGCTATGCAGCGTCACAGCAGCCAAAGGTTGGAAAAAACATTTTTAACTTCCCTGCTTCAGTTTGGTCTCTGAGGGGAACCCCCAGGGTGCTGTTGCCTGGAGGCAGGAATAGTTCAGACAACTCTTGTCTCAGCAAAACCTGTACTGCAGGTCTCTGTCCCTGCAAGGGCAATCATTAGACTTTGTTAGTGCCCCAATCAAGGTGGCTTCACCAGAGGCTGTAAGAAGCAGAGGTATTCCTGTCCACTGGGGCACCCAAATGGTGGCCGCTTCACACTGCCCATGCTGGGATGCACTCAAGCCTGTCCTACAGGGACCGACCAAGTCTGAGGTCAGCTCACAGCTTGCTGAAAACTCCTCAGCAAGTCAAGTCCAAAAGAGATTCCTCAGAGTGCAGCAAACAGACCCAAGGGAGTCAGAGACTGCCTGCTTGTTCTTCCCTGTGTGATTTTTTTGAGGCACTCAAACATGTTTTCATTTCCTTGGGTTTCCTGTGTGAAGGGAAGATGTCTGGCATTCGCTGACACTGCTGGCTGCTGTGGGATTCATTTCGTGACTGGTGTTGCAAGCCCAGGGAGAAGCAGTATTGTGCATTGACCTGCTCCTGCTGCTTTTCAGGTGCGGCAGAACCATCCCTGATGTTCAGCAGCGGTGTTTTTTGGTGGCATGAGACCCCTGGATCACTGCCCGGGTAAGTGCCAGCCCACCCAGGGAGTCATTTGCCTTTGGGTTTGGGTTCTCATAGAAGAATGCTTGTTTAAGTGCTCAAAACTGAAATTCTTCTCTGGGCTATTTTGATGTAAACATCTGATGTAGTAGCAGTCCAGTACTGTTCTCCTCCCTCAGAGCAGCTGCAGGCGGAGCAGGCCCTCCCCGCGGGCAGTCAGGCGAGGATTCCAGTACCTGAAGGGACTTTTTATAAGGGCAAGGAGTGACAGACCAAGGGGAAATGGCTTTAAACTGAAAGAGGGCAGGTTTAGATTAGATATTAGGAAGAAATTCTTCACTGCGAGGGTGGTGAGACACGGGCACAGGTTGCCCAGAGAAGCTGTGGATGCCCCCTCCCTGGAAGTGTTCAAGGCCCGGCCGGA
>NW_010333264.1:0-254 GCF_000700745.2 Antrostomus carolinensis | reverse complement strand
TTTCTCCTCAGCACGGCTGCCTGCTGCAAGCCCACGGGAGGGGAAAGTCTGTAACCTGGGGCGTTCCTGCTCCCTCCCTCTCTGACAGAGGGAATTAACCCAACTCACTAGAAATGTTACAGGCGTAAAACTGTCTCGCTGACAGGCCCTTTCATGTCCTACTCCAATAACCTTGGCACTTTTTAGAATATGTTTTTAAAGCTAACACACGGGGTGACCCCTCGTGAATGCCGGGCTCTGGGTCCCGTAACGGT
>NW_010333263.1:19327-22274 GCF_000700745.2 Antrostomus carolinensis | reverse complement strand
GAGGGGAGGTGGGTGCTGTGGGGCGGAGGCAGAATGGGAAGTCGGGGAGAAACTGGGTGCAAAAGCTGATCAGGGGATGGAAAAAAGAGGAAACTGAAGGAAAAAATCATATGGAAAGTTGCAGGTAGTGGAAAAAAGCGTGATGGAAGGCTGACATGGAAAGGCAGGGGAAAGTGAGGAGAGCTCAGATAAGAAGATTTTAATAGCACTTAATCATGTCTAGGGTAGGATTCGTGGGAAATAGCTAAATCTGAGCCAGCCTCCTTTTGTGGGCAGAAACAGGCCCCTGCAGCGCACAGTGTATGTGACCTGCCTGCACAGCATGAGAGGAGCTGTGGCTGAGCAGCACCGTGACTGTAAAAGGAGTTTACTAGGATAGATGCATTCGTCTGCTCTGAACCTGTCTAAAAACAAGTGAGATGAATTGCAGTCCCGAGGACAACATGTTACCTTAAATGAATACAATCTCATGTTATCCAGCTGGGTACATTCATGCCTTCTCCATGCATGTGCATGCTAGAGGTGCACACCGGGGTGCAGGGCTTGTGCATGTTATGTGCACATGTGAACACCAGCATGCGCTTGTCTGGGATGTTTGTGTCTCATATATTTTCTGTGCAAAAGTCCTCTGCACTTCAAACCTTGAAAAACTGGGCCGCGATGCTGGAGAGAGCTGTAGTTCCTCCAATGTCTGCAGTCTGTATTGTGAGTGGTTCCTGGGAGTCTCAAGGAAGAGCAGGCGGGTGTGTTGCAGTTTCGGGGGAGGGGCTGCTGCTGACCCCATCACTCTCCGCTTCACTACAGAAGAGGCTGCAGGGTTAATCCAGACCAGGTTCAGGCTGAGCTTTGCAGGCTGCCTTCCCCTGCACCGGGCTCCTGGCTGCCAGAGCTGCGGGGGTTACTTTGCTTTAACTAGCAGAGGCACCAGTGTGACAGGGCAGAAAGGTACCCAGTCCCTGCTGGTACTGTTTGCCCCATGCCACCTCACCGCCTGTCCTGAACGAGAGACCATTTCTCTCCCCTGGTGAGAGAACTGATCAGGAAAGAATAACACTACCTCTCTGCAGGGACACCCATGGGACATGCGAAGAGAAGCCGAGGCACACGCAGTTATTCCGTGGGATCCCTGACACATGGACTAGGCTGGCGTGGATGGTCTGAGCAGGGCATGGAGCTGGAGCCCATCTGCATTGGAGGTGTCCTCTGGCCTCCTCAGGCAGCTCCCTGCAGCCCTGCTCTCCTTTCCCAGCCCAGTCCCCGAGCTCATCTTCATCTCCAAAATTAGGTCTGCCAGTCCCTCGCCTCATCTTTAAAACTCTCTGTGCAATTAACTTGCACAGGCACGTCCTTGGCCAAAAATGTCCCCAAAGGATGTGCAGATGAGGGGATGCACACAGTCTGACTGTAGCTGGGGTTCACGGCTGTTTGTAGGAAAAGCTGTGAATGTCTCTGTGCACCAAGAAGTGGCAGGTTGCTTATGGAGGTCATGAGTCTCTGGTGCTACCTGAGCTTGTTTAACAGTCTCCACTATAGAAGAGAACAGTTTTAATCTAGTGAGAGTGACATTGGGCAAATGCTTGTAGTGCTTGGGTCTAATCAGTCGTAATTGAACTCCTCTTTCACTTGGTCCTGTACTGCAGGCTGCTCATTCTCATGCTGCGCATTTCCTCTGCCTGCAAAACCACTTAGAAAAGCCTGGATCTCTAAGTCACATATTCTCAATATTTATGCCCCCTGGACGATTTTCCAAAGAAGCTCTTAATCTTACAAGTTGAAAAAAGATGTGTATTTGTCAGAACTAATACTAGCAAGGTACGGAGTTAATTCTCAGGAAGCATGTGGGCTGGAAAGTCTTATTTTTGTGCAATTAATTTTGTAAGGTCTCCCTCCCCCCTTCTCTAGGCTTTAATTTGCATCTGTGTCCTGGGGTCTCTGAAAACAAGGGTTTCTAAGGGCCAGTGGCTGTCTGGAGATCACTTGCTGGCAGCACTCGCAGGAGCAGCACAGAGGTGGCAATCCCTGGGTTTCCTCATTCACGTTAGCTGTTGAAACACATTGTCTCACCAGAGCTATAGGGTATCACCCCACTAAGTTCCTTAGAGCCGTTCAGAGGGGATTAGCAGAAACCAAATAAGCTAGTTTCTGATTACTCTAATAGTTTCCAGATTATTTTGTTTAGAAGCCTGTGTGAAACATTACTTCATGCCTTCCTCTGTCAGCCCTCAGGCTGAAAGTGAAAAGGTCCTGTTAAAGAAAACTGAGGTCAGGAGGTACACAAAGTTTATACATGAGATTATTTAGCCTGCAAACTAATGGGCTTCAAGTGAAATAGTTAAGATGATTGTGAAAACTCTTCCATTCCTTCCTTTCTACTTGCCCTGTCTGGTAATAAGACATACAGTTACTAGTGTGATGAAATTGCAAGGATGTGCACACAGACTTGGAGAATAAATTAGTTGTTGGCTCGGCACGGAGCTGCCCTGGGGAACTCCCTGCTGCAGGATGCTCCGAGCCTACCCGCACCGAGGGGAGAAGGGGCTGGGGGAGCACCCGAGCCTCCCACTCACAGTTTTGCAGGCTGAGATATGCAGCCACATGTGGGATTTCAGCAGCGGCCTTACGCTGATCATGTGGAAGGAACCGGACGGGATTTCTGCGCTGCGTGGGCGGCAGGCGTTGCACAACAGCCGCCATGGCTCACAGGCCGGGGCTGTCTTCATGCTGAGGCTCCTCTCCTTGCTCTGGCAATGGGGAGGGGATGCAGAGGCACTGCGCGGCCCACGGCAAAGGCCCGCAGCTTTCTGTGGTGATGAGAGGCTCTAGTCCAAATGAGAAGGCAGCTCCTCATGCTGCTTCATCTTCTTGTGAATCACAGAATCACAGAATGTTGGGGATTGGAAGGGACCTCGAAAGATCATCTAGTCCAATCCCCCTGCCGGAGCAGGAA
>NW_010333263.1:0-19188 GCF_000700745.2 Antrostomus carolinensis | reverse complement strand
GTTCCAGCTCACACCCATTGCCCCTTGTCCTATCGTTGGGCATCACTGAGAAGAGCCTGGCTCCATCCTCATGACATTTGCCCTTAACATAGTTGTAAACATTAATGAGGTCCCCCCTCAGTCTCCTCTTTTCCAAGCTAAAGAGACCCAGCTCCCTCAGCCTTTCCTCATAAGGGAGATGTTCCACTCCCTTAATCATCTTCGTGGCTCTGTGCTGGACTCTCTCCAGCAGTTCCCTGTCCTTCTTGAACTGTGGGGCCCAGAACTGGGCACAATATTCCAGACGCGGCCTCACCAGGGCATCTTCCCCTGAAGCAGGGGCACGGCTGAGAGCAAACATGCCAAGTGGCGTTGGCTGCAGTCTGGGCCATGTAGGCTGTACTGCTCTCGCAGCCGAGCCTCCAAATAAGAGCATGTGCCCAATTTTCTATCAAATACAGCACCTGAGAAAGTGAAAGCCTTCGGTTTTGTAACTCCTTGGACCTAATGTCACAAGTGATGAGCCCCATCCAGATGTGGGTGCTCATCACACAGATTAGCACTAGCCCCGTGGCAGTGTCAGACGCCACAGGAGCCGGACCCGAAAGGGTGTGTTTTTTCCCCAAAGCTGGTGTGAGCTCTGTCGCATGCCGTGCAGGGCTGGCAGCGATGCTGGGCGGCTACTCCCAGGAGGGTGCTATCAGCGGGGCAACTCTGAGCATCCTGCACCAATGGGCTTGAGGGGCAAAGTCTTGCCCAGGTGTGCTGTCCTTGAGCTACCTTAGCTTCAGCCCAGCTCTCACATTTACACCAGCGGAGGATCTGGCTGCCATCTCAAAGGGTTACATAAATAACACACAGCTCGAGCTATGTTAGAATGCCACACCCTTTTCCTGCAGTTTTAGTTCGAGAGGCAGTGCTGCTTGTGATGCTTTATTGTAACAGAAAATGAAGAGAAATGTGGAAAAACAAGGTAGTAGGATATTCATTTTAAGGTATGCAGTGGGGCTTTTTGTCTGGGGGGGAGGAGAAGGCACACTTTCTTCAGTAGGTCTTTTTAGGTTATATTTATTTAAGCAAGGAGGAGTGAAGTAGACCCAGTAATTCTTATACATAACCTTAATTGTGGTTGTATCTAAGGAAGCGTTTAATTGGAAGAGATCATGTGTGTGCTGTCTGAATACTGCCTCACTCCTGGGTGGCATATTCAAATCAAAATAGTTTTGTATGTATATGGCAACTGACTAACCTGTAGTGCTGACGTTTCAGCAGGGCTGATACTCGCCCACCCTCCTGGCCCAGATGCATTCTTCAGTGTCCAGAGACTGTCATTGAATAGTTCAGCTTCCAGAAAGTGAGCGCAACACAGCTGGGCTGGAACGGTGAGGCCAGGTGGTGGGTCTTAAAGGTGAATGAGAAGAGCCGTGGGGATCATGTGGACCCCGCATGGGTAACCACACAGCAGCCACACTTGGTGGCTTCTCAGGCTGAGAGATCACAGGATTCCTTTCAGAAGCTGTGCAGCATGATGGCTCAGGTGACCATCCCCTGTGGAATTTCATGTTGGCTGGCTGGCTGTCCACTCTTCTTAGGTGTTTGAATCTTGTAATGCATCTATTTCTGCTCTTGAGTTTCTGTACTTGCTCCAGTTTCATCAAACACTGCTATGGCAAAGCCTTTAAAGGTCTGTTTGGGACCATAGGGTTCCCCAGGTTTCTGCATACCATGTGGGCATAGTGTGACTGAACAGCACTGGTCCTGGGCCCTCAGGTGCGTGTTGCCCTCTCAGCACAGGGGCTTCAATCCTGCTCTGTGTAAGGAGGGAAACTGTGCTGGAGCTTCACCAACTGACCCAGAGATTGCTATGAAGTCTTTAAAGAAATTCAGTTGAACCTGGCTGCTGGGGAAGTCTCGGAACTGGAATAAGAACATTGTATGAGATAGGTCTGAGACACATCAGCAGGGCTTTCGGGCAGTTACTCATATGCCCCCATATGGGAGCTGTGCCCCAGCTTCCGATCCACAGGCCTGGGTGCTTCATGTGGCTGGCCTGGAAAAAGGAGGGTTTGCAGGTACAGCTGGGTGGTGGGTACATGTTGGTGCTGGAGACATTTTGAAGGGTGAAACTGATGCGCTGGCACCAGAACAGGGAGCTGATGGGATGGAGATAGCAGGTGGCACAGCCAGCTTGCAGCCCCAAGGAGTCTTGGGGACTGACATGTGTCATTATTTACCAGGGAAAGGCTCTATTAGGACTGTACCGCCTGCTTTCTGAGACCTGTGTGTTCACTGTTGTTCCTTACCATTTTTCTCTGGATTTCGGTAGCCCAACTGCTGAGTGTTGTCTGCCATTGGGCTGCACAACCCCTTGGGAAAGGGTGAGCTCCCCACCCTTGGCCTCTCCTCTGCTGGAGTTTAGGCAAGCAGTCCTTTGCTTCCTTGGTCCAGCAAAACATCTTCCTCCCAGGTGGGCTCTGTGTCCATGCCGGCTGACAGCCCCAGTGTATCTGTCTGTGCCAGGATCTCCACAGAAATTCCCCACTCCTCCTGCACTGGGGTTTTTCTCCTCCAACCAGTGGGACTGGCTCTTTTCAGCATCCCATCAGGCTGGGAGCTGGCAGAGCTCCCAGCCAGGCTCCACTGCCCACACACAGCCAGCCCAGGACAATAGAGGTTGTCTCCAATGCCTGGCTGTTTGCTGCTGGGATAGGCAGCCCCAGGCTCTGCTCTGGGGGGGAGCAGCATTTCTAATCCTACAGGAGTTTCTCCTCAAGTGTCTATACAGCTCCTTGCAATAATTAGCTCTAGGAATGACAATAATCTATAATTTGGCTAGTGATGGTCTTCTTTTTTAAGGATTGCCTCCCAGAGTAACTGCTGAAGGAGCAGACAGGTGATGTAGGACATAAAAGCAGATGTTACAGGGGTGTGTGACCGCAGAGAAGTACATTACCTCGCGCCGAGGGGAGTCCTTAACCTCTCATGCAAGAAGAGAGGAGCAGTCTGTTTCCTTTTTCTGGTGGCGGCTTGCCAAGGTGAGCAGGTTAACATTGATAAAAACATCTCTCTGTGCAGCCCTCAACCTGGAGTGTATGGGTTTCCTCTTCGGATCTGCCTTTCTCTTGCAGCCCCTTTCAGCTGGCCTGAGGTGCAGTAACGTGCAGGTGGAAGAGCCCTTGCAAAGTTAATTGTAAGTGGCTTGAGGAGGAGCAGGAGCACGAGCGTGCACACTCAGAGAACCCAAAAACCTTCCCTTCTGTTAGGGGAGATGAGTGATGTTTCTCAGCATGGTGTTGCTCTTGCCACGCAGCTGCTTAGCGTGCTGCAGCCTGGAGGGTGGCAGGAGGAGCTCACCAACACGTATGGTAGATGTGTGCCGCAGCAGACGTGCACACACAGGCAGCACATCTGTAAATGCAGTGGTCACCGTCGTTGCCAGTGCTTGGACCTTCAGAGCCAAAAATGTGAGCTTTTTGTCTGGGATGAAGGCCATGACTGGAGAAGGGGGTAATGTGTCCTTTGTGCTGGGGTACAGGGTGTAGATGGGGTCGAGAACTGTTGCATCTGAGCGACCAGAAATGACATCCTCTTGCTCTGGCGTTAGTGCTTCCACCCATGCATTGACAGTGCCTGCGTCGTATTTACACCACATGGACCCAATTCCAAAACTTCTTTCACTTTTCCCTCTGTCCTTAATGGAAAGCAAAGCTCTCACTGAAATTTGAGTGACATCTTTTCCAAAAAAGGACTGTTAAAAAAATAATTAAAAAATCAAGATTTGGTCCAGTGTGAAAGTTGCTTTTGCTTTTAGTTTCACAGAAATGACAAACATCCCTGGTTGCTCTAATAGTTGAGGTCAGAATAGAAACAAACTGTTTATGGGGAGGAGGAGTGAGAAAGAGCTGGTGAATCTTTAAACCTGCAGCACCTCTGTGGCTCTCCCCAACAAAACCTGACACAAAAGCCTGCTCATGAAGGTGGCTAGTCATGGGCCAGCCTTGCAGAGGCGTGAGTGGCATTCATTACAAACCCCAGAGCTAGGCAGTGTGTCCTGCATCGTCACTTCGTTTCAGACTGGTACCCGGTTCTGCTTGATGTCTCAGGGCTGCCTGGGAGAGGCTGGTGTGCTGGGTGCACAGGGATGCTCCGTCACAGGGACCTGTCTGGGGAAGCTCTGGCTGCTAGGCTGGGACCCACGGTACCTCCATTAGCAGGAGACGTCCCTCACTGTGAGCATCTGCCCTCGAGTTTCTCTGGTATCGATAAGAAGTCTCTGTCTGGGCTTTCTGGAGGCTTTGCTCACAAATCTGGGATTACAGCCTCAAGAGGAGGTCTTGTTTTCATGGAGGGGCTGGTAGGTGTAGTCAGGTGTGTCTACAAGTGTGCTGTGGCACTGAAGGCAGCCTGAGATGGGAACAGCTTCATCCTTTGGAGGAAGCTCAGTACTGCGGCAGGTCTGCACCTCCATAGCCCTCTCCCTTTGCTGTCCTTTGCAGCAGCTCCCGCAGTGGAGTGGCAGCAGCCTGGCTGGGACCTTTGGGCCCCTGTGCCCACCACAGGGAAGCATTGGACACAGCCCCGTGCCCTGGCTGGTGGGCAGCTGGGGATGGGAGTAGCCAGGCACAGGGGTCCCACAGCAGCTGCACTGGAGATGGGGCTCTGCTAAGACGAGCCACAGCGTGAAGCTGGTCTGGCCCAGCTTCACCTGCTGCACCATCACCAGAAGGGACGGACATGCCACCTCCAATGCCCCTACCCCAACCATGATGCCTAAGAGAAAGAAACTGCCCCGGGGCAGATGTGTCAGGTCTTGGCTGTCGAGTGTGGTTTCTACTACCAGGGACCTCGCATTACTTCCCTAGATCTGGATTTTTTTCCTGAGCATTGTGCTAGTCCTTATCGTCCTTTTGCCTTCTCTAATTTTCCTTAATTACTCTCATTGCCCTCTTTCCCCAGCACATCAATGCCATTAAATCCAGGCACCAAATCCAGAGGGGCACTGGCAGAGCTGATTTCCTGGGCAGGCTTTTGAGAGCTTTGCAACCTCCTTGTGAAGCTCCTGTCCTTCAGTGGAAGCAATCTGGCTGCTTTTGTCAGTCACTTCTGCCTGCAGCCATCAGAGGTGATTTCCATCTCTCAGGATTCAGACAGTTTCTTGCCTCAGAAATGCAGAAGGTTTTATTAGAGGTTGTGCATTTATACTATAAGGTCTTGGTGATAGTAGATCATCTTTTCATCTTTTTATATTGCACAGGATGTACTACAAACAGGCCCCGATTCCTGTTTACTCTAAACGCTATCGCAGCATTACTACGCAGGCTTTCCTGATTGTTTCTCCTCCTCTGCTACAGACCATCCAGGTTTTTAAATGTTTCTTACTTACACGTCACACAAGTCAAAGATTAGATTTTTATAATCAATATAGTAAAGAGAACTGAAATACAAACATTTCCAATAGAAAAGAGCTTGACGTCATTTTTTTGTCCAGATAAGTGAGGAGGTGGACATGACCTCATCATGACTGCAAGCACTGGAGAAACTGCCCTGCTTTTGGGGAGCCCCTGGGGAAGGGCAGAGAATGGTGGGGGGTGTGTGTGCAAAAGTGGAGCTTCCCTGCATCTTCTCCCAGCTGATTTGGGCCTCTCTGTACTTTTGTTTAAATGAGACCCACCGGGCTCTCAGTGCTTGTTTTTGTGAGCACGTTTGTGGCAGCGGTGAGTGTCTGGGGCAGGCGTGGGAGCTCTTTGCTGGGAGTTGTGGGGTACAGCCCCCCAGCTGGGGATAGCAAACACCATCTTGCTTCCGGGGCTCACAGCTCTGTGGGAATAATCACGTCCCAGGCATCCTTGACAGCATCCCTGTTGGGCAGTGGAAGTGTTCTCTATTTTAGAAATGAGGAAGGCTTGTCAGAGAGGTCAGTGTTTCCTTAAGTGCCCATTTACTTCGGATACCTCTGTTCTGTAGCCCATTTTGAGATGGGCAGGGCTGAAGAGCAGCTATTGATTTGGACAGTGCTTCATGCTCATAAACAGTGCCTGAAGAGTCTCAGCCCTCCACACTCTGGTGTAGTGACCCTGAGGGAAAAACACTGGCTTCAGCGAGCGTATCCAGTGCCTGCATTCTGTTTAGGAGTATGGTTCAGAGCTCCTCTTCCTCACTCCTCAGCCCCCTAGACTCATGCCACAGTCTCCCAGGCACACATGGCCCTCTGTCAGGCAGCCTTTAACATGGCCCTGCACCTCATTTTTGTTCTTTTATTTATGACTGTAAAATATGTTTCTTCCAGTCCAGCAGAAACCAAGTCAAGGTACAAAACAATACGCGATTCAGGTTGCAGTGGTGCATCTCATTTACAGGAACTGGCTCCTTCGTACAGTACATGCTGTGAAATAGCAGGTCTGCCTTGGCACTGGCTGGGCAAACAGAGGTGACTAAGCAATCCAATTGATTTATGGCCATAGCCTTGCGCGAAGATCTGGGAAACCTCTGGGAAAACTGCCTGTAGCTTAAGGAATTGCCACCTGCGAATTATAAAGCCTCCTAGGCACAGCAGAGACCTGTCTTCGGAGCCTGAGGAGTGAAACATGAGGCAGGAGAGCACATAGTTTTTGGGGCACTGCTTCTCCCAGAGCTCGCCACGTCCTGGGCTGCCAGCGGGTGAGGGAAGAGCCTTTCCCAGCAGGATTGCGATGCAGTGGGGCCTGAGGCGAGCCAGCAAGGATGGGCTGCTGCAGCTGCTGTGGGAATTCCTGTTGCAGGTAGGGTTGTTGGGGTGGATGAGGAGGAGTGAGAGGTGCTCAGAAAGGTTGAGGCACAGCTGATTCTCCATGGCAGAGAGATGGGAGAAGGGGGTGGTTCAGGTGGATGAAACATCCGAGTGCCACAGAGCAGGGTCATGGGGGAGGACAGAGGTCTGGTTTCAGGGGTGCCAAGTGCCTGCGCTCCTAGGAAACGAGTGGGACTTGAGGATGGTCATTCCCATGGCAGTGCAGTGGTTTGCTTTGGGCAAATCATGGGCTACTGGCTATAGGCAGATGCAGAGAATGTTCTCATGAATAAGGAGGTAAAGTAATTGACTTGGTTTGACTCATTCTTGTGATAAAAAGGCCATTCATCATAAAAGGGAATATTTGTACAGTCTCTGAACATGAGCTGGGGTGTCTCTGTGGGCTGCTGTTAGACATTAGTATTGGTTTTCTTTTTGCCTAACCCACTTATGTCCCACAGCCCCACCACCTCGCAATTTAGGTTTTACTGGCTTGAGCTGCAGAGAGGTTTTTGTTCTCAGCGGCAGCTGAGATTCACTGAATCAATGTTGTAAGAAGCTGTTTTGCCAGTGCAAGGCTTTTGGGGTTAAGTGGGTGGAGAAGAAGCTCAGTACCAAAGAAGTGGCTGTGGAGAGGCACACAGCAGGAAAGGGCTGCTCTGCCTTCCCTCCTCTTCCTCCTCCTTGTATCCCACCAGCACTAGCCCTTTTCCCTCATCCCTTGCCACCCCGTGTTGGAGCACGCGGGTCCTTCCTTGCCCTGCTTTCCTGGTACCTTGCACTGCCTGCCTGGCACACGCCCCACCCCAGGAGTGCTGGCAGTGGGGAGGGAAATTTGCCTCTTCTCAATCACCACTCTTAGCTCCTGAGTGCTTGATGTCCACACCTGCAGGAGAGCCTGTTAGAAACACCTCACTACTTTTCGTTAGCTGGTGCCGCCACTTGCTGCAAGGGACTGGGTTTGTCCTGCCCTCCCCTCTGCTCCGGCAGTGACAGAGCCCACGGACCTGTATCCCTTGATGGTGGTGCCTGACTGTCCCATGGGGGTGGAGAAAGGGGTGTCCCGTGTCATCCGGGAGATCCAAGGTTGACAGACACTGAGTGCAGCCATTTCTTCAGACGTAACAGGAAAACAGATATCAGTGCTTGACACGTCCTCTAGGAAAACAGGAGCAACCTGCTGGGAGGGACTGCATGTCTCCCAGCCGCCACAGCCTATGAAATGGGGGGGCTCTTTTTGGAGATGCAGTTCTGTGTGCTGTTGCACAAGGAGCCTCAGCTTTGATGGGCATGTTTGGAGAAAAATTATGCAGAACGACTGAATAAAGCTAAAAATGAGAAGTTTACTGCCTGGACCTATGAGTCTGAGTGTGTGGGGTGTGAAATACAGGATTTTCTGGTGGAGGACTGTGGAGAGCAGAAGGCAGATGCTCTGCCTGTTGAGCCGGGCACAGGTGCTGTGGTATGTAAAGCACCTCTGGATGGCTTGTGGAGCAGAGGAGGAAGGAGTTTGGCAGCATACCATGGAAATTATTGCCTCTGTCTGAGAGGGATTGATTGATGAGATCAGGTAGGGACGAAGCTTGCTGGGTTATAACAACTTTACAATGCCTTTCCAGTTTCTTGTGGGGCACCACCCAGAAACACAGATTGAAAATCCGCCTCGGGGTTGTGTTGGATGTGTGGCCCTGTTCCACCTCTCCATCCCTTAGGTCCAGGGTTTCTGTGCCCACTGTAGCAACTGTCTCAGCCATGAAGGATTCCTGTGCATGGGCTGATCTGCCAGATCAAAATGGGGACAGAGGAAGGAGGCAGGGATCAGCAGCTGCCTTGCAAATCAGGATTGCCTCCTTCCACATGAGAAGCAGCACTCACGGCTGGTTCGCAGTCATGTCCACATGCCCTCCCCTACACCCAGGGCCTGGGGTGGAGGTCTGGGTTCCTTTAGGAACCCACTTGTTCATGTCCCACAGCCCAGAGAGGATCAGTGGACACTGATGGCCAAATGTAGCAGCATGAAGGCACTGCTTAGGTTCATAAACTTCTGAAGCTACTAGCAGTGTGTAATGAACTGTGGAGAGAAGCACTTGTGTGCCTCTGAAAAACCTGATACAAAGGCTTTAATACTCACATAGTGACTCTCTCACAGAAGACAATTCCTTGGTATGCAAACTCTCATTATCTTAACAAAAATCTAAGACAAACCTCAAGGAAGCTGTGCAGCAGGGGAAACTCGGGTTGGAATGATGTTCAAGAGCTGCTTCTTTGGGAAGCCGTAACTTTCTTTTCTGTGCATTTATCTGCTGATAGCTCAGCAACAACTTTCCTTGAAACATCCTCTGTTGTCAGACTCTGAGCACTGCAAGCCTGTGTTCAATAACTGGCTGTGGGGCACTGAGGCATTGGGAATGGGGAGAAGAGGGCTTTCCAAGCAAGCCAGTGACTCTCCTGGCTCAGGACCGATTTGAGGGTGGGCGGTTTTGCATTGCTTTTTTTGAAGTGATGGTTTAGTTGAATCAGTCCAGGGGCTAGGCTTACTACCTACTGTTAATTTTTTGAAGAAATGTCACTCGCATAAAACACTAATCTCAAGCTAGAGCTCTTGAGGTGTTGAGGCCTCTGCCTTTCCTGTTCTCTGTGTGTGTGTGTGTTGAAAGGAACTTAATTTAATATGGTTACTCTGTAGTTTAGAACTGTGGTTGTGCTAAATGGCTGCCTGCTAGATTGCTCTTGCGAAGTTTCCTCTGGATCCCATAGAATTAGCAGATGTTAACGCTCAACAGTGAGAAGAAAAGCTTAAAGTTCAAAGGAAGCTTTGCATCAGACTGGAAGGATGAAGCCAAATCTTGATATTTTCTTGTCAGAGCTTTGTGTTTGATAGTAAATCTTGATGATGCATGTGACGTGGATATGCAGTTCATCACCACCTGACTTTTCATGCAGCTGTAGCAAAAAATATGTGTTCTCATGTCTCCTCATTTGCCGTCTGGAGCTGGAGCAAGCGTGTCCCAAGGGAAAAAAAACCCCAACCCTGACCCTCCCCCATAAAACAAACAAACACCGAACCAAACCAAACAAACTTGCTTTTTCAGGCTCTGGAACTTAAAATAGGGGCTTTAGGTGGTGGCAGTCCCAGGATGTGAATGGTGAGGCCTCACTTTCTTCTGCTGCAGCATTTTGGTTCCTAGGAAGCTCTTTGTAAATGAATCAGGGCCAGTGACCTCATTTTCAGTAAACTGTGAGGGGAGGTACTTGCTGATTTTTCTGCAGAGATATCTGATTAAGCCACAGAGTAAATAATAGGAACAAATATTTCAGAAGGACCTTTCCCTTTAGGTTTGTTCCCATTGAGTCAGTCCCTGTTACAATAACAAACAGTGCCACTTCAGTAACTGCAGGAGTCAACAGGGCTGAGCGGAAATCGCGACACGTTGGGCTGATTCCACCTTTCCCCTCAGCTGGGTCATCACCATGGCTTTCAGTTTCCAGCCTACCACGGTATGAACATGAGTACACACCACAGCCTGGCCTTGAATTCAGAAAGCGGTGATGGATCATGGCAGCCTGACCTAGTCCTGCGTCAAGAAAGTCTTCATGGACATATCCTGCGAAAGCTTTTGCTCTGCGTTGTCCTCTTCAAGATGAGCTGTGGGGTAAGCGACATGATCAATCCAGCAAGGCCACCCTCCCCACAGCAAGCTCATGCTCTGGGTGGCAGTGCCAGAGCAGCGGGGCTCCTGCCCTCCTCTTGCCTCTCAACCTCACTTCTGCAATTGAGTTTCTCCTCAGCCCTGAGCAGGGAAGTCTTCCCCGGCGCTGGGAGCATGTATCTGTTGCGGGTTTTTTGCGCTAGGTTTGTTTCATGGGTCTTAGAGGGGTGTTTTTCAGGTGGCTTGGTCGCCTGAGAACCACTGTGCATGCTGCTAGTGATTATTTAAGGCTGGCACTGCTATTAAAACTGGGACTGCTCTACATAAGGGATGGTGCCTGGTGTATATAGGGAGCGCCCAGTTGTTTGGCTGCTGGGCTTGGGGCAGGATCCCCCCAGTTTCAGAAAGCTCTGCACCAACTGCCAGTCCTGGAAAGCCGCTCTCTCCTGTGGGGAGAGGGACCGTTGCCTTTTGTGTGATACAAGCACTCCATTGGTCTGGCAGGGCTTCAACATGGGACCTCTGTATCTCTGAGCATGAGCTGGGAGTGCTTGGTGTGAAGGAGCATTTTGATAGCCCTGAGCTATGCCGACTCATCTTCCCCCGTCGCTGAGAGCACTGACCGGCTGAACTCGCTGCTCTGTTCGCTGCTGCAGAAATTGGCTGGTGGGATCAGCTGGACCTGGGGAAAGTACCTGGTGTGAGGATCCTGCCCGTCTGCCAGGAATGGGCTGCGTGTTGGGAATGCAGCACAACTGGAAGCTGTCAACCCGGCCGCACCGCCCTGACAGCTCGTTTCCGTAGGGAGCCAGCCATCGAGTGGGAAAGCTGGAGTCGGCTGTCGCTGGCTCCCGCCAGGCAGCCATGACGTGTTGCAACATGAGGGCATGTTAGGGGACTCCAGAGCAGAGGATCCAGCTGAGGCAACCACCCCCAGATTCCATGGGAAATGGGATTATTAATGATTTTCCAGCCAAACGCCTCCGTGTCTGCGCTTTTACCAGGAATAAGATAGGGGCAGAGCTTTTTGCGTCTACATGGGCAGCCCCAATATAGGGGCCAGAGAGGTCCCGTTGCTCAATGTGAAGATCAGAAGGTGTTGGATCCTGTCTGCTGTCAGCAGCCCATGCTGGAGGCACCTTCGCAGGCGACAGCAAGGTTTCTGGTTTAGGAGAAGCAGAGCCACAGCAGATCTGCTCACCTGACCAGTTTACACCGCATTTTCCCCAAACATAGGTCTGAGGTTACTGGGACAATGTCCTCCATTGGAAAACATCCGGAGAAGCCTAGCAAAGAGGGAAGAGAGGTAAGAGAAGGAGCACGAGCAGGGACGTGGTAGTAATGTCATCAATGGAAATTATTTTTCAGTGAGCAAAATGCAGACTCGAGACAGCGCCAGCACCGCAGACTGCTGAGTCAGCACCTTGTGCTGTTGTCTTGCTGCCCTTGAGCCTCCTGCCCTGCCTTTCTCCCTCGAAAGGGGAAAGGGCATAGTCTGCATTTGCTACTTTCTTCAAGTGCTTCAGATTACTTTCCTGGTGTTTCAGAGCTTGCAAAGTTCTGTGCAGGGTGAGGAAGCCCAGGGGAAGGATGACAGCAGCAGGGGTAGCCTGGCACAGATTCAGAAGTAGCAGGTTTTCTGACTGGTTGCTGCTGGGCTCAGAACTGCCGCTAAACATTGCTGGAAAATACTTTGGTCTAATAACACCTTTTTTTTTTTTTTCCTGTTTTCCCTAAGTTCACATTCTTTTTCTCTGGCATTTTGGCTGACTGTCGAATGGATTTATTGCTCTAATAGCAGAAAATGACCATCAGTAAATCCCTGTGCTTTTACTGCCACTAAGGCAAACTGCTCATTGTTTCTCTCTACTCCAGAGCACAGATATTTCATGGGGCAATTTTTCCAGCCTCTGTCTGCAGGCTGCTGCGGGGCCAGGCTCCTTCAGCAACGCTGTGCCTGTACCCATGTTTCAGTGTCCTGCTGAGGGTGACTTTTGTGCACTGGGTGAATGCATGAGGGCAATTCAGGGGGAGGTGTTTGGGGGTTGTAGGAAGTGGTGGGGAGAGCCAGGGCACACATCTGACTCCAACAGTCCTGGTGACAGCATGTCCTCACTGCCATGTGGTGTGTGCTGGGGAATCCGCGTCAGCCAGGGGTCAGATCTGGCCTTCGTGCGGAAGGACGGGATGTTTCTGCTGTACTTCCACACACTGGTGGAAGTGCATTTCCAGGGCAGAGCTTTGTCCTGTATCAGCTTTCGTGCATCCATATGCCTCCAGCAGCCTGAACCATTTTGGATATACATGATGCTGGATGCAGCTGCACTCATGTGACTTCCTGGGCTAAACTTTGTTAGAAGGGAAAAAGCAAAGTCTTTGTTTACCCGTCTCAATGGAAAAGTTTAGTTCTGGCCTGTCTTGCCAAGGAAGGAAGGAGTGTGCCAAAGTGATAGTACAGTGAATTCTGGCTGCTGGCGGACCAGGGTCAGAGCTGGCTGCCGGGCATGCCGCCGGCATCGCATCCCAGCTGCACAGGGCTGCTACAGGGCATGGGGCTCCAGTGTGGGGATGCAGCAAGTGCCCGGCTCTTTCTTGGCTCTCCGTTGCGAGAGATGGCCTTGGTGAGGTGCTGAGTGAGTCTCCCTTTTTTTTGGAAAGAGAAGCAAGTGATGGATGTGCAGGATAGAAATGGGTCGGGGAGGGAAATATCTTTGGCCACATATACACAGAGGATGTAGCACAGTGCATGGCGAGCCCCTGCTTGGTTTTGAAATGCCATTTTAATTCGAGTAATCACAGCTCTAATGTCAACTTGCTCAACCACTCTGTGCAGCTCGGAAAGCATGCAGCAAATGCGTGTGGCTTCTGTTGTCTACAGCCACCCAAAGGGAAAAGCTCAAACCCTGAGCTTTAGGACATGCTTCCAGTTTAGGCTTTTTATTCCATTTTTTTCTGTACTCCTTCCCCTTATTCAGGTGTTAGTGGCTCCTGAGTGTGGGATGCTCGGCTGGCGTGGCTGCTCTCTCACAGGGCTGAAAGGCACAGGTTGCCCCCATGGCTTTCATTTACATGGGTTGAAACTATTGCAAGGTTAAATTACAGTCAGGCAATGCACCTCAGTGCTTTAAAAGTTGTGGACAAGTTATGTGGCTCCTGAAGGTGGTTCAGACAGGGCTCTGTGAAGCGAAACGCATCCAGGGGCAAATTCACCCCATGATTTCAATGTGTGAGCCGCTCTGCCGTGCCCGGCTGTGGCCCAAGCGCAGCACAGGAGTGGAGAAGGGCCCCGTGCGACCTGAGCGGGATCTCCAGCCTAGGAAGGGTAGGCTTGTCTGAGGAGAGGGGGTTTTTTCATATTTTCCTATGAGACTGGGAGACTCCACAAGACTCAGGGCTGACTCACTAAATCCAGCTCTTGAGAGCTGTCCCTTGGAGTAGGTAACTTTCTGTGTTGTCGTCTTCTTGATCTAAGGAAGCGATGGTGCTACGGAGCGAAGGACCATGCCCCACCTGTGCCATTACCTGTCCCCCTGCCCCTAAAGCTTTCTGCTTGAAGCCAAGAGCCCATGTAGTGAGCTCTGCTGCCAATCCCAAATCTCAGCACTGACTGCTGTGCAGCTGAAACACAGCTGCAGCTTCCCTCTTGATTTTGTCCAGATCCCCGGTTCTGCGAGCACTTCTGCTCCTTTCCTTTGAAGCTGTTTGAACTCAAATTAAAAACCCTTTAATGGGACCTGCATCTTCCAAATGTACTGTTAGCTGCTTGCCATAGCTATCATTTTCCAGATGCTTTCCATAACCCTTTTTTAACTGCATCTCTCTACAGAAACCCAAAATCCCCCCTTCCACCCTCCCCTAATCTAGTCACTCTCTGGGATGTGCTTGTCACTGACTTGAGAGTACTTTGTTGTTGTCTGGCACATCAGCAGGTGTCACAAATAACCACCTCATAAACACGTTTTTTGTTAGTACCTCTAACACCCTGGCTATTAAAAATACCTTAGTTCATTAGCAAGACACTATTTCCAGCAGATAAACTTTTCCATTCCAGAATGACTGACTCTAACGCCCTAAAAAACTTACAGTTGTTTACAAGCTCAATAAAATAGGGCACCTTCTGTCTACTTGCTCCATGTCTCCCCTGTGAGTACATGAATGGATAGACCTGTGCTCCTGTCTCCATATACATGTGTTGGCCAAGATAAAATCCTTTTTTGGTTCTTCTGCTCCACCCGTAGTACCACTGCCTGGGCAGCACCACTTGCACATTTAGGTCTCATGAGATTTTTTTCATCTGCCATTGTTGAGCTGGAGTTTTGGCTGATGCTGGTGGCACAGCTGGGTGCTGGGAGTCTCTGCCTTCCCGTCAAGCAGGACTGAGAGGGCTGCGGCAAGGGGCCGGGCAATGACTAGCTAGGTGCACCATCTTTGCATAGGCAATTACATTTGTGATTAAGAACGGAGAGGATTTAACCATCATATTTGCATAGCTCCTGTGCAGGGCTCTGTAAGTGCTGGTGTATGGTTGGTAGCTAGCCCTGAGGTGGCAATTGCGCTCTTGGCCCATGGCCTGTGCACAGGAAGAGCTGGCAGCGGTTTTGCTTGTTCATCTCAGAGATGCCAGCTCAGAAGAAATGAACCCTCCTGCCTGGTGGTGGCTGGGGGTCATGTCCCCAGTTAGCTGTACATCCTAGCCAGGTAGTGCCAGCGTAGCCTGGTCGAGGAGCTGGGAGCCTCCTCCACTGATGGTGCTGTCACTGGGACTCAGATGTCTTGTGGTGGCCGTGATCTGAAGACCTTTGCCTGCTCTAAGAGGGAGCACGTGAAGCCTTTTCAGTAATTCCTGTAGCTGTAGCATTGGGAATGTGACTTCCTCATCTATAGGTTCCTGACTTTTTTTTCATGCAAAGATCTTGGTGTTTGTGCAGGTGAAGGAACAGTGAATCCAAAATGCAAAAAAATGCAAATACTGGTTTTATTAGTAGCTTGCCACGTAACAGGGACAGTAGATTTGCAAAGCAGTACGGCTCATTTTCTGCAAATCTCTCCTCCTCATTCCTCATAAAGCTGAGGAGCCTCTAACATTACATCCCTGAGAGGCCCTGGCAGCCATATGTTATTTCATGTAGTTGTGGCTTTGCGGTAAAAAATTAGTTCTTATCCTCAACAGTCCAAACAGTGGCTCCAGACAGTGCTAGCCAGCCAGGCAGTGGAGCTTGGCAAGGTCACCAGAAAGCAACTAGCTCCAAGCTGAAGTACTGAAAGGTAACTTGTGATTTCTAATTGATCTTGGTACTAACTCAGTTTGAGACTGAAGGTCTCGGTGCTTTTCTGTAGAGAGCTGGACTTGTTTTTCAGATAGGAAATCTCCAAGGGAGATACAGGGAACTTCTAGAGATCATCCCGTAGGTGAAACTGCCTTTCTGTAGCTTTCTTCCATTCCTACCCAGCGACAAGAGCAACTCCAGAGCTCAGAAATGCCTGGGGTTTTTCTCCTTTTCTTTTTCCCCTCCAGGAAGGGGAGGTTTCCTAAGCCATGATTCAGTACCACTGAACTAATACTTTAGTACTACGCCTGTCTGCCGGTCCCTGAATCCAAGGACAGGGTTGCCACGCTGTGAGCCAGCACACTGCTAAGTGGGGTGGCTTTGCAATAGCAGCTGCAGCCTCTCGGTGCTTGTGCAGTACCCCGAAGTGATGGGGGAATTAACCCTGCAGGGCAGGAGATCCCTGCATGGGAACAAAATGCTGAGATTTCTACTTCTGCCCACACCAGGGAGGCACAAATAGAATTGTGAACACAACGCAGTAACTGAACCGAAGAGGAAACACTAGCCCCAAAATGTTAATCCTGAATTGTCATGATGAAATTACACCATGAGGAGATGCGTAAAATAGTCCAACAGTTAGCTGGACTTCTAGGGAGCATCTTCCATCCTCCAGAATGTTTGAGTTGTACTTGGAAGGGGTATGCCCAAAAACTGGCTTGATGATCCCTGGTTGCCCATCTCTGAGGCTCTGGGAAGGTTTAAAAACTATATAAATTGCTGTGCCTGGTGCCTTTTAATAGTTCACAAATCTGGCCTGCAGCTTCGAGCTGCCGTGGGAGATAGATAAGCCATGACCAGAGCTCTCACATAGTGCTGGCTTTCTGCAGAAACTGGGGAGGCTGCTGCCCTAAGCTGCTGCTTGAGGAACCACCCCTGTGGTTGTCATCACCTGGCAGTGGGAGAGGAGCCTTGGTGCTGGGGATGGGTTAAAATCAGTCCATGAACTAAGAGGAACATCTTCTGGAGAGACCTGACCCCTAGAGCCACCAAAGCATGACGCTGAGAGAGACCTTACAGCAAGCAGCTGCTCTTGGACAGGGTCATGTTTCTGCTCAGGCTGTGGTTTGTTAGGCTCTGCTTGCTGCTCTCCATCTGTGCTGCAAGGCAGAGGTCTGCCCCAAGCGTGCACAGGGTGGCTAAGCCCCCAGAAACCACACTGGGGCGATGGCACAGCAGTGAGGAGGGCATCTCTGAGGGGGGGAACCCCAGTGAAGGGGCTGGCAGCGCTGCCCATGCTGGTGCAGCCACATTGCCCCAGTCCCAGCACATCCAGGTACCACGTGTAATGCTTTGGAGTGGGGACTGTGCCACCACATCCTTCCCTGGGAGTCACCACTGGAAAGGTGACTCCCAAGGAAAGCCACTGGGAATTTTTGGTTTTCCACCCACACCTCACTCTGTGGGGACCCCGTCTTTTCTGTACTCGCACTCTGAGAAGCGTAGTAGTGGGTGTGCCCTTTTTTCAAGCCAGATCTGAAAACATGTGCCCATTTGTTCTGAACAAGACAGATTTCTGGCTCCGTCACGCACTCCTTCGTTTAAACGTAATGTCAGTAGTGCCCAGCGTGCTCTGCAGGATCCTCCCGTCTCTCGATAGCTTGCTCAAGAAAGCTGCCTCCTGCTCTGCAAGCTTCAACACCGTGTCATGGAAAAATAGAGAAGTGGGGCCTGGCTGTGCGTCAGCGGGTGTCTTAGCAACCTCTGCCTGCGCTCGGCTCAGCCATAGGCGCGCGGGACTGTCCGTCTCCGCACAGCGATGAGATGTAGCGCTAAGGATCCCCTCCTTCCCTTAGGAGGGAGAAGGAAATACCGGGGTTTGCTGATTTCGCTGGAGCTCGCTGGGTGCTAACAAAGCAGTAATTTGTGAGCGTTGCGAAGAATTTCATCGGTCTTCAAAGCAGGACAGAGGCATCTGGCACTCGGCCACTGTGTTTGTATCAGTACAGGAAAAACACTGAATTTCTTCAAAGCTGCCACAGCGTTTCCTATTTTTAGGTGAACAATGTATGTTTTACTGTACAGCACCAAATGTCAACAAAGAATGAAGTCCTATTTATGTTGCTTTGTAGTAAAGCTGAAGCAACAGGAAGCCGTGAGCCATCTGGGTGCCTTCTGAGCCCTCCAAAAACCCCATCCAGAGTCAGTTGTAAATTGTTACCATCACACCAGCGGGTTTGTTTTCTGATGGGGAAAGAAGGTTGGTTTTGGGGATAGCCTTCCTGTCCTCAGACCCTTCAAGATGCTGTACGGTAGAGAAAACCCAAATGCCTGGCTCTCAACTGTGCTTGCTGGAGCAGCTCATCGAGCTGTCACTGAGTGAGAGCGAGAGGAAGCGGCAGCGTCTGCCCTCTCTGCTCCTGTGCCCTGCAAATGCTCTCCTGGGTGTCTGCAGCAGCTGGCTGAGCTGTGGGGTGAAGTCCTGGCCACTCACTGCTTGCTCTCCCCAACCTCCTCCACTAGGTGCTTATTTGGGAAGGAACCTTCTTTTTCTCTTTTTATTTCGATTTGGAAAAATAAAATTAGAAAAAGCCTGTCGGAGAGCAAGTGACTAAGTGCTTCATGTGCTGCTGAAGTAAATGAACAGCAAAATGTCTGAGGAGAGAAGATGACTAAGTTTTTCTACCTCCTCTTCTGCTTCCTTCGCCCTCTGAGGAGCTAAACATAGCTGCCTGCAGCAGGAGGACTTCAGCAACCGGTTGCTGCCCACAAACGCAGCCTCAGCCTCAGAGATCGTGGGCTCACATCTTGCCAAAAGCCCTGGTCATTTGGAGAACTGGGTGTCTTCCCTACATCCATTTCTTATCTCCATTGCTCTTCCCACAGGACAAAATATATTTAGAAATGCTACGACACAATGAGCTAAACTCTGACTTTGCTACACCCATATTTATAATGGGTTCATTGTATCGCTTCTGCCAGTGCCCTTTGCAATTATGTGGCTAGATACAACGACCCTTCGTCTTCTTGTCCTTTTTTGGACCAGAAAATGGTTTGAGCATCCTCTTCAACCTTAACAGTGCTGTTCTGAGAAAGGCTATCTGGATTTTAATACAAAACCCGTGATCTCTACTTCTTTAAAGCATGCTGGTGTCATTTACAGCTCAGCAGCGAGAAGCTGCTGCTTGCTAAATCTGTAGCTGGGGGCTGGCGCTGGAGTTATGTCCATAAACACTGTGTTGTGCTGCTTGCCTTAAAAATAGCCTCTTTCAGGAGAGATATTTAGTTTAGAAACAATTTTACTTAATTAAAAAAAAAAAAAAAAAAAAAGAAAGAATCAGATCTCTCATTTTTAGATGATGAACCTGAATTGCCTGGGTCACCCTTGAGTGATGTTGTGTATGTCTGGCGTGTTGCCAGCAGCCAGCATTGCTGTGGTGCTCTGACTCCCTCTTCCTGCATCTGGGGAGGGGGATACTGGTATTTTGGGGGGGATCTGCTCAGCCAGGGCAATGGCAGAGTCGCC
>NW_010333262.1:0-495 GCF_000700745.2 Antrostomus carolinensis | reverse complement strand
GACATGGACCAGTTAGAATGAGTCCAGAGGCGGCCACAAGAATGACGCGAGGGCTGGAGCACCTCTCCTATGAGGACAGGCTGAGAGAGTTGGGGCTGTTCAGCCTGGAAAAGAGAAGGCTCTGGGTAGATCTTACAGCGGCCTTCCAGTGCCTGAAGGGGGCCTACAAGAAAGCTGGGGAGGGGCTTTTCATAAGGGCAGTTAATGACAGAACAAGATGATCTTTAGTTGGAACTAGATGATCTTTAAGGTCCCTTCCAACCCTAACCATTCTATGATTCTATGATTTGCTTGTTTCGAATAGGTTCCACACTTCCCAAGCTGAGTCCAGAGCCCTTGTTGGAAGAAGCATGAGGACCTGGTCAAGTCATCAAGGGACATGACTATGAAGATCCCAGGGAGACATCACTTGAGAGAGGCCTACCTGACTCCCTGGTCTTCTCTTCATCCTTATGAATCTGGCTTTGTTCCATGGGCTACGGGGCAGAAAAAAAA
>NW_010333261.1:0-7762 GCF_000700745.2 Antrostomus carolinensis | reverse complement strand
CATAGTTCTGTAAAGTTTCAATATATACAGATTTTTATGCTCATTGTTAATTATGTCTCATAATTGTGTCTTTCCCATTCTCTCCTGAAATTAAGATACAAGAAGGTTGGTTTTTTTTTTTAGAAGAAAGGCCAAAACTAAACATTCCAGCCTTATTACTCCATTTTAACAGATTCTCTAAGACCATGGTGGTGACCAGAGAAGGTAATTTACCCACAAAATTGCCTTTAACGTGATCCTTCCTGAGCTGCAAATGCCTTCAACACTGACAGGACAAGTCTACACTAATAATCCAAAAGCTACAATAACTAATGCTTGCACCATGGATTTAAAAAACGGTCGTAACCAGCCACTGCACCATTTGGCCACGGTCTGCAGAACGTCTGCGCTGCGTTATAAGGTGCAAAATGTAGAGTAAAAGCTCCAGTAAACAACAAAATCCCCTTCCCTTTGCAGAGCAGCTCGGGCACTGCGCTGTAGGGAGCACGCAGGCGACAGAGCTGGAGTCAGGTGCTCACCAGAAGCGTGGTGCTACCTCAAAAATCCCAAACAGAAGTGAAGGGAAGCGTGAGGGTGTGTTCCAGTCAGGGAACGACAGCAGATTTCAGTTCTCAACTGAAATCACCAGCAGTTCTGTGGATTTTTTTCCAGACCTCAGCATGAAGTGACCAAACTACCCAGTATGAATTATCTCATTTTAGAGACTGCACGAATTTAATTCAGCAGCTGCCCCCCCCTCTGCCGATGCCAATTATCAAAACACAGCTAATTAAATCTCCTCCTCACAAAGGAACTGCAATATTGTTCTATCCAGTTAGTGAAACGGGGTTAAAATACGTACTTTGACATTTTGTGTTTGGCATATAGAACAAACCCCCTATAGTCACCAAAAGATACTTTGAATTAGGTATTTCTTCATCTCAGAACATTAAAGTTTGTTGAAAGATTCACCTTCTCTCCGACAGACAGCGTGAAATTCAGTTCAGATTTTTTTTTGTTCATAATTCTGTACAAACTTAGGGACCAATCTCCTATTTTCCCTTTTAAATCCAAGGCTATTATTGATCTTTTTTTTTTTTTTTTTTTTTTTTTTCCAATGGCAAAAAGAAGCACCTGTAAGAAGTTTGAAAAAACAAAGTTAATGAAGACATGGAGTGGCACGGCACAGGAGTAGCAGCAGGCCTCAATTCACAGCATTTCACAAGTTTTCTGTGAGGACCTTCACGTGTCTCGTGACACTCAGAGCACCAACGGATCGTGGGGACCGACGGGCCGTGGCTCTGCTCTGCTCTCTGCCACAGTGTTCTGGTGGTAACACACCATTTCCCTCCGCTCAGCACATCACCATGGGCACAGGATGGGGAAAAAAACCCATAAAAAGCAGGTAGGTGCACTCAGGTATTCAGAATGCTCCAAGAGAAAAGCATGTGAACGTTATCAAGCCTAATAAATACAAAGTGAACACATCGGGTGTCACAGACACTGTAGCAAGAGCTGCGTTTGGAATTTCTGAAAAGGTTAAACAGCCCCAGTAAGAGCTTAAAAAAAACCTCCAAAAACCAAAAAAACAACAAAAAAAGACATTTATCACACAAAATGTTAAGAAAAATAAAATCCTTTTTCTCAAGTTTTTTTTTTTTTGTAAAAAATACCAAAATATAGCACTGCTTTCAAGCAAGAGTAGTGTTTCAAACATTCACTGGAGTATGGACCACAAGGTGAAGTGCTTTATAGATCCCATTAGCGCCCTGTACCATAAACTGACCCACGAGCCATCGGCACAGTTATGCCACCCAAGACACCTCCAGGTTTGTAGGAGAGGCATCTGCAGACGTTGAGGAGATGAACTGGCAGAGCAGTTACATGGCACAGCAGCTGCTTAAAGAGACTGTAGTGTATTTTGTAATTTTATAATTGCACACAAAAAAAAACCCCTTCCCCCCTGCACATAAATTTGAGGAGGGGAAGGACACCAGCCAGAGGCAAGACATGCTCTAAAATCCCACTTTTTCAGCCTACTCTTTTCTTGAACTGAGAAGTCACCATGTTCCTGTAGGTTTATGTCAGCAGTCTTCCAGAGACAAGGTTCCTAATTCTTAATTCAAAGGCTTAATTTAGTCAGATGCCAGCAACACTTGATATTAATTCTTTTCGTTCAGGATTATTTTCAATACCCACCAGCAAAAAGCTCGCATGAAGTCAGCTAATATCAGTCCACAAGTCAAAAGTACGCTCTAACTACACCAGGGCAGGGGGAGACGCACAGGGCTTTGTAAAGCTGTGGGCCAGGGGAGGAGGTTCACCAAAGACCACCTTCAGCCTGGGGAAACTAGTCCCCCCCCAGGCTCCGTGCACAAGAAATGGAGGAGAACAGGCTTTCAAAAGAACATCTGGAGCAAGAGCCTACCTAAGCCACTCCAAAAGCCTCACTGAAGGGGCCTGTCTCTCTACTGATTAACAGAGGAAATCCAAGAGAGAACTGTCTCATGAGGCTGAAGTTGGCTGCTGTGAACACGGCCCATTATCCAGACACAGAAAATACCCTGTTCCTTGAAGAAGTGCTGAGATTTTTCTAAGCTCCATTACCAGCCATGATTAAAGTTAGAAGATCTCTCTCAGCAAAAAAAAAAAAAAATCTAAATATTCAATTAAAACAAACATGCAGGTGGGTCAGATTTCCTTTGAAGCTCAAGGGAGCCCGAGAGGGTAGCAATAAAGAATCACACTAACAGAACTGCCATAAAACGAGTGCAGACCTGGCAGATGATGAATACACACGCACGGAACAATCCTCCCTCTGAAGAAGTCCATGGCAGAGCTCCCACTGGCAGATTACCACCTCGGTTCTGAGCGTGCTGCAGTACGTGCCGAGGCCAGGAGGCTCTCCCAGCTACAAAGGTTTTCCAAACTTGGCAGGATAAAGAAGTTACCATTGTGCAATTAAACTCTTTCTGAATTTCCACCCGTCTGCAAACACTGATTACAGCTCTTGAGCAAGGAACCAAAATGTCTTCCCTCCTTAAACAATGCTAGATGGCGTGTTACAAGCACTTCCAAGAAGTCATATCTGATTTCTCTCAGGAAGAGTTTTACAAGAATATTCCTAAGTTAACACGATACATAACCTACCTTCTCAAAATGCCTTTAGAAATGAGCACTAGGATGGAGGCATTTCAGGGTCACCTGGTCTGAAACCCACATCTGTCTTTATGGCATCTCAATGTTACACAGAGTGGGGAGGCTTTATTCTTCTCATAAACTAGACATAAAAGTTACGTTGGCTTTGCTATTTTCTTTTAAAGACACGTTGACTGATCAAAAACAGATCTTCAACACCCTTTAAAAATTAAATAAATAAATATGTCGCTATGTTTTGCTTTCTACACTCAAAGAACATATTTTAAACAGAATATTCTTTTCACTGTCAAAAGGTCTACGTTTCTCTTTGAAGGCCAAGATGTTTCTGGTTTCCAAAAATAAGAGCTGCTGTAGCACATTCAAGGGTAAAAGAAAGACCAAGCAATAAAAAAAACAAACACCATTGCCTACTTCTGCTTGCTAGGATTAAATGGTCCCATTCCCAGTTCACACACAAGGGCTCCGGTGACAAAGACTGAATGTGTCATAGCAGTCTCTTCCAGTTCATCGCCTGTTTGTTCTTATTCTCCCCTCCCTTGTTTGTTTTTCCACCAAATTCACTCCTTTGCTTCTTCTACAGGATTCTGTGATTCCAATTTGCACTTGATCTTGCTCCAGTACTCGGGTGCCACAGGAGATGTGGGGTCGTGTGCGGAGCAGCAGAGATGGCCATCCAGCGCTGATGACACCAGGGCTCCTTTCTCATGATCTTTACAGAAGGAATGAGGGCAAAACTCACAGAATGAGACTGCAGGATTGCTACAGACGTCGCACTGATGCCACGGACATTCCCACTTTCCTGAGGATGGGAGGGGAAGGGAGAAGAGAGAGAGAAGGAAGCTGAAATTAGTGCATTTCAGGATCAGCACTGGCCTTTAACCCTCACTCCACATTATAATTGTTCAGATGAATGCGAGTAAAGTTCAGAAAAATCATCTGCTCTTGTGGTTGCTACTTCTGCTTCTCGTTTACAAGAATCTGACTGGAAACAGTTCTTAGTCATTTTGTAGTTTTTAGGCCTCACTTTGGCTCAAAACATTGCTGCACACATAACCAGAGCTTAAAATAGATCATCCTCCTTTGGCATCAACACACCCAACGTCCTTGCACGATGCAGAGTTTGTTTTGTACATTGTTCTGATTTGTGAGCATCTCTCATTGATCTGGACACAGTCCTCGCTCAGATGGGTATCTCCAAATTAAGTTTTATCTCAGCTGCTAGAGCTGTGCACTTTAATGTGGAAGACTGAACTCGCTAGTTTTGAAACATAAGTGAGAAATGTCTCAGAGAAGAACGAGTTATGTAAAAATAAGTTTCCACATAAAAACCCACCAGATCCACCAAACCATTCAGACATGTGTTTGTACAACCATGTGCTGAACTCGGACTGCAAAGGCACGTTGAACAAAGCAAAAAAGGAAAAGCAAAAGCTTCTTGTTGCTGTGTCCAAGCCTTGCTGAAGTCTCTTTTGGCTGCCTGACTGCTGGGAAACAGAGACACGACACGCTGCATTTACATGTGTCGAGACCCGTGTCCCACGGGTGAGAAGAGCACCAAGATGGGACTCCAGACCTCTAATGAAGTTGTAACTGGTCTATCTGGGCCAGGGTAACCCACCCTCAAACTTCAAAGAAAAAGCTAAACAAAAAAACCTCAATCAAGTTCCTCTTGGTGCTGAGATGCTGTAATTTCTTCCTCCAGGAAATAAGTTATTTTGAGAACAGCTTCTGTGTTTCTGATGTGCCAAAATGGCATGTGGCAGATCCAACTTCACTCATGGCAGCCTTTTGGTTAATTTAATAATTAGTCTATTTAATCATAGATTAATCTGGACTTCCAATTATTTTTAAGTCTTTGGAATCAAGAAGATTAGAGACAAGGATTTGTATCACTGAATAATTTGAGCCCTAGCTACAAAAAGCTATGCCTTAACATGGAAAAAGGCAAGTGGAAGACTCATGCCATCAAGATACAGTAGATAATTTAAATACATTTACTGATTAATCTGGCCCTACATATCATGCTTGCATTGTCAGTGGTTTGAACTGTCATTGGATTGGTGTTTGGTGACCTTGGGACATCAAAATGATGCTTATATTTAAATCAAAGTAAGAGGGGGAAATTTGACCCAAGAAAGAGACGCAACACGAAGAACATCTGAAAGTACAGCAGCACTGCTCTGTCCATGGGTTCTCGTTTAGGAACACTGCCACCTGATATACTTCTAAAAATGAGTGGTATTGCAAAAGCAAATACGCTGCATTTCATGTAAATGAACACTGCATTTCAGCTCAAACAGGAAGGAAAAGATGAATAGGAAGCCATAGGATTGCTCTTACCAAAAGGGGGTTGAGTCAGGTTAAGGCATAGGAGGTGGTACGCTTTGGGACAGTCCTTTTTATCACACATGACCAGTTCTCCCCCATCTCCACACTGGAAACAGTTGTCTTCATGCATCTGCTTCTGTTCTGTTTTTATTTTCCGTTTCTTCTGCTTTAATTTTGCATTCTTCACCTTCTCTTCATTCGCCGTTGCAAATGCTGTCTAGCAATTAGAAAGATCACAGCATACAGTCACTCTATAAAGCCCTTGCATTAAACTTAATTTAATCAACTTTGGGTTATAATTTGCATGTGCTTAGATTAAATCCACTCAAAAAAGTTTCTAAGCTATACAAGCCAGAAATGCCCATCCACATGCATCTGAATCAACACAGTTTGGTAAACAAACTTCACTCTAGACATGATAGCACCACAGTGCATACCTGTAAAATCTTTAGAGACTTTCAAGCGTGGAAAGTATTACATAGACTTAACTGAAAAGTTAAATACAACAAAACCCTTTCTTTGCGTTACTCTCACTAGATCTCTGGGTTTGGGAACAAAAGCTTCAATTTTAATCCATGTACCTTTGGACGCACTCCGAGGAAACCACTGCAGTTTTCTGCTCCACAATGACATTCGGTCCTACCATTGCCCAGGCAATCCAAATTATAATTAAATGTTAACTCCATTCCTAAAATTTAAAGAAGAAACATTCACTCAGACAGACACTGAGGAAAGACAGGCTCATGACAATGATATTTCATTAGCATTTATCTCTCCATAGTCTGTGAGATCTAGCAGCAATATGTTTTAAAAGGGCACGCTTGAAATAGTTCACCGATTTCACAGACTTTGAAAGCAGCAATTTCTGCCTAGATCAGGCTTAAGTAGCAGCTACACTGTCACACAGACCCACTTAAAACAGCAGATCAGGTAAAACACTTAACATGGAAAGATAACAGCACACCAGGCAAACACTGGTGACAGCATCAACGCTATGGTAAGTGTTCACATGACACAGAGTTAACGCTGTACTTAGCAGCAAACCCTGTAGTGAGCTTTGACAGCAGCTTTCAGCCTCAAACTATTTCTAACTGTAAGATCCCTGCTAAAACTGCAACTCAAATATTTGTCTCCACTCCAATGAAGAACAAAGTTCCTATAAACGTCACTGCTATTAAGTAACTTCAGAGAAACAAAAAAATACAGCCAAGTTAGGGACGCAGCTGTTTCAAGACAAAAGCACGTGCAAAATAGTGTCATCTTTTTACCTGCAGGAATATCACAAAGAGCAAACAGTCCGACTCTAATGTCACCATTCACTGTCCACTTCTGTGTTTCACAGTTTGGATTACAACTGTGATTCATAAAACGAGAATAATTCCCCTTTGGGCCAGCATCTATTATCCGATCCTGCAAATAAAAAGACAAAGATTAGTACTTAGAAACAAAAAAAAAAGGTTTCCTGCCAACAAGTGATTACTAATGGTTCCAGCAGCAAAAAGATATGCTTATTTTAAATGAGTTAAACATGGTGACTTCCTTGCAGAGTCAGTTTTATAAAAGAGTGAATATTTCTGCTGACAGAAATGAAATAGGCACAGAGTGCACAACCTAAGACACAGGCTTTCTGCTTCATCTCTTCACCCATTCCACTAAAGAGAAACGTAAATGTTATCCTGCCAACACTCAGGTGAGAGGAGGAGGAGAATATCAAACATCCAGTGATGCTTTTGCCAGTTTATCCTGCCAACACTCAGGTGAGAGGAGGAGAACATCAAACATCCAGTGATGCTTTTGCCAGCATTTTGCCCCTGGTTTCAACCATAAACAGTTTATATTGAACAAGACATAGTATTTACCTTTGTCACGGTTAACATATAAAAGTTGGTGACGCTGTTTTCATGCGCACGTTTGATCCGCAACCTGCACTCCTCTTCGTCAATTAACTCGCCAACATACTCATTCACAAATTCCCCCTGAAAAGTAAAGGACAACAACAATAAGAAATCCATGCTTGCTACTTAGGATGATAAAGGGAAGTGGCATAGAAAAAAGCATTTCCTCTAAAAATACACTATAATCATCATAAAAAGCATTAAGCTTTATCCATCCAGTAGGCAAGACGTGAACATGTGCACCAGGTATTTGTTGTCTAAGCAATAAGCCCACTCAAAATAAAGAGGCAGAGCAGATGCCATCAGATGCTATCAGATTTTTTGTTTATAGATTTATATAATAATACAAATATTTTATATATATATATAAAAATATACAAATATATATAAATATACAAATA
>NW_010333260.1:1243-12249 GCF_000700745.2 Antrostomus carolinensis | reverse complement strand
TCCTTGCACTCACCCCCAGTATGGGAACTCACCCCATCTTTTATCAGGATTTGCCTTTTTCACACAGCCAGCTTTCCAGCAGCCTACTTGTTTAATTAGCACATGAAAATTTCTCATACGGCAGTGCTGTCCATTCTCTTCCCCAAATCCTCCAGTGGTGAGAATCACATTGGGTTTTATAAGAACAGAGTGGTGACCGTAACGTCTCAGGCCAGAAATTCCCGAGTGTGCTGCACACACTGCTGCAGTGATGCTCCCAGCCATCCGGACAGGACCAGCACAATGAGGAACTGTAAGCCAAAGAGAATCAAAGAACTTGAGAATCAAAGACCAGGGTGGATGAGGCTTTGAGTAACCTGATCTAGTGTAAGGTGTCCCTGCTCATGGCAGGGGGGTTGGAACTAGATGATCTTTAAGGTCCCTTCCAACCCAAACCATTCTATGATTCTATGATTCTATGATAACTTACACAGTGTCCTGGTTTAGGCTGGGATAGAGCTAATTTTCTTCTTAGCACCTAGAATAGTGCTGTGGTTTGGATTCAGTGTGGGGTTTGGTACGAGAAGAATGCTGATAATATACTGATGTTTTTAGTTGTTGCTAAAAAATCAAGGACTTTGAAACTTCCCATGTTTGGCTAGTGTGCAGGTGCACAAGAAGCTGGGAGGGAGCACAGCCAGAGCAACAAATCCAAACTAGCCAACAGGATATTCCATTCGTGCAATGTCAACTTCAGTACACAGATGAGGACTGGCTGGGAAGCTCGCTCTCTCTTCTAGGACTGCAGTTTCAGGATTTCTCTTCTCTGGGATCACTAGCCAGGACTGGTCAGGAGGTGGTGAGCAGCTGCAATGTGCATTACTTGTTTGTATATTCTGTTATTATTACTATATTTCAATTATTAAATTGTTTTTATCTCAACCCATGAATCTTACTTATCTTTACCATGCAAATTCTCTCCCTTGTCCCCTGGGGGCAGGGGAGGGTGAGTAAGCAGCTGTGTGGTGTTTAGCTGCCTGCTGCCTTGAAACTATGACATACACAAACAAGAACCAAGGACTGCATCTTAAATGAGAGATTAAGCAAGTCTATTCAGCTTTTTAAGAAGAAAAAATTGTGAAGCAAGTTGACAGAGCACATAGACAATCCGACATGCCCTAGAAATCAAGGTGTAATGGTTTAAACTACCACTGTGCCAACTTTCAACTTCTGCTTACTGCTCCCTCAACTCCTGACACAGTTCCAAGGCTGCTTTAATGGGGCAGAGGTAAGACTGGGTAAGAGACTGCAGTGTCCTAACTGCAGCAAGACAGGAATCACTGCAATACCTTCAAAAGGAGTATCATCACCTTGCTAATGAAGACAGTATTTGGCTACTTAAAGAACAGCAGAAAAAGGACAAAGCCCTGGAAGCGAGATTTCAAAGTTTCTTGCTAGATTTTGATCCTACCTTCAAAAAAGCATTGAAATAAAGTTATAAAGCATGACGAATAATCTCTGTTAATTCCACTCGTCCTACGATAAGGTAATATTTTCAATTATCTAAATCTCATAGAATCATAGAATCGTTTGGTTGGAAAAGACCTTTGAGACCATTGAGTCCAACCGTACCTGTCCACTATCTCTTCTCTCTACTACATCCCTTAGTATAAAACAAGCTTTCCACACAGGACTCCAGCTCACCTGTGGGTTGTACCAATTATTTTCTTTTAATCAGTTTTGACTTTGCGTCTTCTTTGTTTTAATCAAGTCCCTTATTCTTGTGTTTTAAGAGATGATGAGGTGGAGAAGCAGCTCTCAGTCTATTTTTTGTATGCCATACGCAGGAAAACTGCCTGTATGGCATGTTGTTTCATAAAAGACTCTACTTTCTATTGTTTGATGACGCAACAAATTTAATCTCCTTGGACTTAAATGTCTTCCTACAGATGGACCTTTTTAAGATTGAGGGTTGTTTTCATCTCAGAAAATACACTTACCATGGTCTGTTTGGAAGATTTGGTACTCGCCCTCTATTGAACAGAGACTCAGACCTATTTCAGAGGACAGCTGGTGCACATACTGGTGTTTGAGACACACCTTTTGCCATTCCCAGTAAAAAATATCTAAGCATGGATAATTTACCAGATTTTGAAGGCTTTTGCTATCAGTTTTGAATACAACACAGACAGCAGTAGAAAGACCCTATTCCTGTCTCTAATGAATTGTCTTCACTGTATTAATCTCAGTTAAGCAAATGTCAGAATTTTTTTTTAACTTAAGGACAGAGCCTAACCGTTGAGGAGCCTTCAAGGTTTCAACACAAGATCCAGTGACAATCACACGGTATATTTAACCACATCCACATTCATTTAGCTTCAGTTTCACTACATGTTTTCAGATCTAACCAAGACACAACACAATGAATTAGTCCTGTTTGCTTAAGGAATTCCAACCTGCCTTATCCTTTTCCAGATGCTTTTCCTGTTCCCTAGAACACAGATTCTGACTTTCAATTGCAGATAGAACTACTTGTGGTGCTGTACTGTGAACAAAAGTAGTGATGTGAAACAGGTTAAAAAAAACCTTTTCTGCTCTCCATCCTGAAAAAGGAAGCAAGCAGCCAAAAGCAGGAATTTCTTGGACTAATACTGCTCCCAAGTCCTTTCTGTCATGGAAATACAGTCTTAGTCTTGGCTTTTCCCCAGCTGTACCACTTTTCTCCCATCTAAAAAAGCAACATACAGATTTAAAAGCATTTCAGAAACAGAAGTACTACATGTAGTTGTGGGCATAAACTTTGTGACACACTCCTGAGTGCTCTGCTGGACAACATTTGACAGTGCAGCAAGTAAAACATAACAACCTTTTGGGAGCTAGAAGGATAGAATGGCTGAGAGAGACATGTATGGAGGTAAGTGGGAATAAAGCGAAAAGGGGGAGTCTGTGGGATCCCAAAAATAGGAGGAGGAGCAGGGTAGACTGGCATCACAGCCATGCACTGGAGGGTCCCATGGATAAACACAAGGAAGAGCTGCTCAGACTGGACGGTTCAATAGACTGAAAGAATGAAACTGATCAGAACCATCAGTCAGATGTGGCCTTGGCCTCACTACAGACAGCAGAACCATTGTTAGAAGGATGGAGAAAGCCACTCAGATGGCAGCATCCCATCCACTCCTTCCAGGGTTTTACTGTCTCCTAAAACCCCTCAGAAAAGCCTGCCCTGCATGAGATAAAAGAATACTACAAAAACTAATCAGTATGTACCTGTCATACTGGATGACAATGGAGTCCAGGAAGGTTCCATCCCCTTTGATGCAGTCAAGACAAAGTAATGAGAACATTTCAGATGCCATTCCTGTAGCAAGCCCAAAGGGAAAAAACAAAAACAAACAATCCCCTCAAAATCTTAGAGCAAGCAGTAGTAAAGATCTCAGAATGGTCAGGGTGATCAAACCAAAGATCAACCTAGCCTAAACAGGTTCCAACAGTGACCAAAATTGGAAGATTGAAGTTGAATCTGACAAAAAAGCAAGTGTGTAAATACCTTCCTCACCTCATCCTTCAAGCTCAGGGATTTTCTAAGCAAGAAGCTGTGTCTTTGTATTGAATAATCTTTGATGTATCTCTCATCCATGAACCTCTCTAGTTGCTCTTTGAACTCACATCAACTTTTATCATCTGAAACATGCTGTGGCAAGGAGTTCCATAGCTTAATTATACATTGCATGAGGATCATTTGTTTTTTGGGGGTTTTTTTGTTTGGTTGGTTTGGTTTTTTGGAAAAAGCTTCCCTTTATGCTTCCCAGTTCTGACCAGAGAAAAGAAGGCTGTATACCAGAGGGATTAAGGTTTCTTAACGGTCATGGAATTTAAGGGATCCCAAAGAAATCACAAATGTCAAAGGTGCAACATGGTCTCTGCTGGCCGGTAACACTTAAATATGATTTTCAGTCTGGCCTTGGAATCAGAGGCAGAAGCACAAGCAAGAGGACTGTACAGGAAGTAAGTAGCAATACCAGACTCCGCTCTGGCTTTTATGGACATTAGGGAATTGAGTACGTTCATTCCCATGGGGTAGGATATATTACTCCAACTATGTGACTAAGGCATAAACATGAATTTAAAAGGTGTAAGAAACCACAATATTGGCATCATCACCCCAACTTCTACCAGAAGTGAAAAGCATCTTTTGAAAAGTGATAGCAAAAAATTATTGTAAATACTAAAAATGGAAGAATCCACTATTTGTCCCTACGCAAATTATTCTATAAATTAGTTGCTCTCAGCACTAAGTGTGTATTTTACATTTCTTATCTAATTCAATCAAGCTTGTTCCTCGTAAGACCTGGATCTTACTTTATCTCTATCTCAAAGGCTAATTGTAGAGCTCTCTGTTATCATATATCATACTCCTAAGTATATTTTTCAGCTTAGACTTGTGTACATGTTAACCTCCTCTATAAGGAAAATGATAAAGTCTTTACTTTCTCACTGTATGCGCAATTGCCTTGATCTACACTGCATTGTTTTTTTTTTGCACCAAGGGCAGTTGAGATTGGATGTGAGGAAGAATGTCGTTGCTGAAAGGGTTCTGAGGCATTGGAAGGGGTTGCCCAGGGCAGTAGTGGAGTCCCCATCCCTGGAGGGATTGAAGAGTCGTGTAGACATAGTGCTGAGGGACATGGGTTAGTCGGGGACTTGTCAGTGTTGGGTTCATGATTGCATTTAAAGCTCTTAAAGGGCTTTTCCAATTTGGGCAGTGCTGGGATTTTGTATTCTTGTAGACATTTCTACACCACTTTGCAAATCTGCCAGCATCTTTCAATCACCACTTTTGCATTCATGTAGCAGAGCAGATCCTGCATGTTGGCAAATAAATGCAAGTACATTAAATTGCTTTAATACTGCAAGTCGTTAAGATTTCTAGAGGGAATTTAAACAGAAAACTACAAAACTGAAAAGGAAACTTCTAGTAAGTATCCTACAGGATATTCACCTCAAAGTTACTCAGCATCTTTGACTTCTCTTCTAGACTTCAAATAGTCACAAACTTTGCCAGCAGTTAACATAAAAATAGCAAAGAACAGAGTCATGGTTAAATTCCCATGATTAATATAGGACTGGCTGTACAAAGTCAGATCAAAAAATACCTGAAACTAGTAGCCTGTATCCAACAATGACAAACAGGAATAGCCTACAGATATGCAAGAGAGCAGGACAAGTACATACTTCCCCCAGGAATGCTCTCAACCATTTGCAGTCAGGAATCTCACAGCAGGTGTATTTTTATGTATTCAGTAATCCTCAATGGATTTCTCTTTCATTAAAATAATTGCCACTTGAACCCATGCAAACTTTTAGCATCTTCATCTCTTATACCACCAGCTAGTTTGTTATGCTAAGACTTTCTCCCCGAGAGACGACTCACTGAGGAAGGAACAAGAAGCTTTTCTAATATCAAAAGGAATCTTCTTCCAACACTACTTGCCCCAGCTTCACCTGGAGCTTCCTTCAGGCTCTGCATTAACTGGGTCTGATTCAAGATCTTTTCTGCCTACATGAACACCTACGCCTCAGCAGCTCTTGTACAGAACTGTGACCATAAGAAATTGCAGATGCCTCGAGTACAGTGTTCAGTTTTGGGCCCCTCACTACAGGAAAGACTTTGAGGTGCTGGAGTGTGTCCAGAGAAGGGCAACAGAGCGGGAGAAGGGCCTGGAGAAAAAGTCTTATGAGGAGCAGCTGAGGAAACTGGGGTTATTTAGCCTGGAGAAAAGGAGGCTGAGGGAAGACCTTCTCACTTTCTGGAAGTACCTGAAAGGAGGGTGGAGAGAGGTGGGGGTCGGTCTCTTCTCCCAGGTAACAAGTCATAGAATGAGAGGAAATGGCCTCAAGTTGCACCAGGGGAGGTTTAGGTTGGATCTGAGGAAAAACTTCTTCACCCAAAGGGTGGTCAAGCACTGGAACAGGCTGCCCAGGGAGGTGGTGGAGTCACCTTCCCTGGGGGGATTTAACAGACGGGCAGACGAGGTGCTGAGGGACATGGGTTAGAGGTGGAATTGGTAGTGTTGGGTTTATGGTTGGACTTAATCTTAAGGGTCTTTTCCAACTGCCATGATTCTATGATATCAAAGCCAGGTCATTGGTGTTCAGAATAAAGGAGGATTACCTCATATTCATCAAAAGGCTCCAGCGCCCGCACTCTTTGCTGCTCATCTTCTGGAGTACAATAGGTGAAAAACTCATTCATATCCATGACACTGCACTCAGTCCAGCCCTAAAACAGAAATCCCTCAAAATTATTACCTCTGGAAGGACAGAGACTCACTTCCCACAAGAAAACAAAGACCCTAAATTAAACACCTACATGAGCCTTTAAGACTGTCTAGCTCTAACCACAGTAGCCCAGAATCTGGTGAGGACAGATCTCTTACCTGTAAAAAAGCTTTTAAGAACTTAACTTATATCAAAATGCTCAGAGGAACCCATCTTGCCTTAGGTCCATACCAGAAAGTAGGCTGCAAGTTGGTTGGAAGGACCTTCAAATGACTAGTCATGCTACTACAGAAGGTGGTGTCTCAGCCTGGTCCCTGCTGCTTCAACCTGTAACTGACACAGCTGATGACTTCCAAAATTATTTAACGTTACTAACCTTCCCAGGTAAATCTTGCTTCATGTGTGCCCTAGAGATGCAGGTACTCACCTTTGCAAAAAAGCGCCTTTGCTGTGCCTCACAATCAGGGTACTGTGCCAAAGAATGAAGTGCAGAGTTCAGCTGGCTAAAATGCTGCTGCATTACACGTCCAAAGGGGTCCTCTGGATGCATCTGCTCGTACAGCAGAAAGCACGCCTGAGAGAAATGCTCTGCTGCCCACTGAATCAAGGCATCTGACCTGTCAGGCAGATTGTGCAGAAGAAATTAAATAATTCAAGGCCCATCTGTCATATGACAGATACAAGGTACCTTCCTGCAACACCATAAAGCTTGCTATTAAGGCATCCTGACAGATGGATACACAAAAGAGAATCCAGCGCTGGAGATTTATGAACATCTCTTCCCTCCTCTGTGCAGCAAATTCAGGGGATGAGAAGAACAAAAAACTCAAAATCATTCCTTCAAGGTTTTTATTCTTCTTTTTTTTCCTCCCTTTTAGGATGTCAAGTGGACATCAATTAGCCCATCACAATTAGGATGTAAGGAGCTATTTGGGACTTCCATTCCCGAGGCTTTAGTTATAAGACAGCAGGTCTCCCAGCCCCAGGTGACCCACATACAAAGCAGCTTGTTCTTTTAATTTCATCAGCTAGCTAACAGAGGGTAACTCAACTGACCTGGTATTTTCCATGTAGGTGAGCACCACCTCCGCTATGAAGAGAGTGGGGATTTCACTGTCCAGTCCTGCTTCCTCCAGGGCTCTCTCCAGCTCAGACAGCTCTGATAAATCCACTCCTAGTAATTTATAATCCTCTCCAGAACAGGTAATGACTCCTGGGAGACAAAAATGATACAGTCTTAATATAGTGCTTATGCAATATTGAGACCAAAAGGGACAAACAGGAAAATCAATCAACCACATCAGCAATCACTCACAAGGCTGTGCCCATCAGCTCAATTTCTTTGGGACATGCACAAGAAAATCCCCATCACTAAATGAACCATAAAGGAACAGTGTTAAGAAGCAACTCATTAAATGTAGATCTAAAACTCCATTTTTCCTAATGCAAATTCAACCTACAGATTTCTCACAGAATTATCACATTTACTATAACAACAAAACTGTATCTTATTTACTTTAGCAACATTTCTATAGAACCACTATAATTCAGAATCATCTCGTAAGGGCTCTCATTTATAGAGCATTCAGTTTAGGTTAAAAAAGTACCATTGCTTTGATAGAATTTGAATGGTTTGCCTCACAACCGAAAACCATTCTCAAGTTTTTGGGGGTTGGTTTGTTTGTCCTAGCAAAAACCAGGACAGTATGTTTTCTAAATAGATTTAATTTCTGTAAAATGGCATTGAATCCTGAACCACCACATGCTAGCGCTCTGCAAACCCCAGGACTAGTCTCACAGATCATTGATCTCAGAAGTAAGTTCCAATTTATGATTTGCAAGCTATGACAGAATGTTTTGGGTTGGAAGGGACCTTAAAGATCATCTAGTTCCAACCCCCCTGCCAGCAGCAGGGACACCTTCCACTAGACCAGGTTGCTCAAAGCCTCATCCAACCTGGCCACAAACACTTCCAGGGAGGAGCAGCCACAGCTTCTCTGGACAACCTGGGACACTGGCTCACCACCCTCACACCAAACAATTTCTTCCTCACATCTCAGCCCCATCTCCCCTCTGACACTTTCAAGCCATCACCCCTTGTTCTGTCACTCCCTGCCCTTGGACAAAGTCCCTCCCCAGCCTTCCTGGAGCCCCTTCAGGTACTGGGAGGCCACTAGAAGGTCTCCCCGGAGCCTTCTCTTCTCCAGGCTGAACAGCCCCAACTCTCTCAGCCTGTCCTCACAGCAGAGCTGCTCCAGCCCTCGCATCATCCTCCTCTGGTGGCCTCCTCTGCACTGGCTCCAGTAGCTCCATGTCCTTGTGCTGTTGGTGGCCCCAGCACTGGAGGCAGCACTGCAGGTGGGGTCTCAGGAGAGCAGAGTAGAGTGGCAGAATCCCCTCCCTCGACCTGCTGCCCAAATTCTATATAACTATAGAATCACAGACTGGTTTGGGTTGGAATGGACCTTAAAGATCATCCAGTTCCAATTCCCCTGCCATGAGCAGGGACACATATCAATACAATACCATGGCACACCTCTGCACTCTGTAAGAGTATCATGAGCTATAGCTTGTTGACCTGTTTTAGCCAAAACCAAATAATAAACAAGGTAAACTGTAAAGCACCTTTAGAAATCACCTCCTCTATGTCTCTGTACCAGTGCAATCCACCAATTATACTTGTCCTGAGAACTGTTAATCTACACTGTTCTCAAAAGCATCCATGACTTGGGGCAAAACGGCCTTCTTCAGAAGCCCATCCCAGTGCTCCCTGCTAACTTCTTCCAACAACTAACTTGTGTATCCATCACTTCCTGCCCTCTGGACACAGAAACACAGTATCCCCAACTCCTTTGATACCTGCCTTTTAGTTGAAGTACTTAAAGATTATTGGCATGGACAGAATTCTTTGCCACAGGACGTTGCCGATATTAAAAATGTGAATGGATTAAAGAGGAAACCGAACAAGCTCATGGAAGAGCTACTCACTAAGACGTGTCCAGCTGCTCATGGGAGCCAGGGACTTGTGCTCTGCACCCAGCTCTGTAGCTGTCTTCCATCTGTATTTAAATGGATTATTACAGTCTGAAGGTATAGGCTTACACATGTCCCCGTTTCATTTCATTTCACATTTTCCAGACCATTCATGTACTTTGTCAAAACTCTACTCTCACGCACCATGTTGCAACTCTCCCAGTTTCCTGCTGGTTTGTTACATTCTCACCTTCAACAGCACATCATCTAGAACATTAATGGAAACCTTGAAGGAAATGAGACGCAGCAGAAACCTCTAGTGAACCTCATACTTTACGTTCCTTCATTTCTCACTGAACTGCCCCTTAGTACTCAGCTGCCATAATAATCCTTTCAGCTCTACTTATATTCTACTGTAGTTTCATAAGGCTCTTTTTTTTCTGCCTTGTAAAGCAAAAAAAAAAAGTCAGGTGTCCCTGCTGATGGCAGGGGGGTTGGAACTGGATGATCTTTAAGGTCCCTTCCAACCCAAACCAGTCTATGATTCTAGATAACATAACAACTAATGTTTTATTACAGTAGGAGTATGAGGTTGCTCAAGGCTTTAACCAGTCAGGATTTAACTATATCCAAGTCTGGAGATTCCACCACCTTTCTGGGCAATCTGTTCCCATTTTTAACTACTCACATGGCACAAGGAAAAATAAATTCATTATATGTAACTGGAATTTCCTTTGTTGCAACTTGCAACCATTGCCCCTTGACTGTTTGCTTCTTGACTCGAAGAAAAGTCTGGCTCCATCTTTCCATTAGGTAGTTGAAGACTGCAGTAAGACTCACCTCCCTCCCTCCCAACCTCCTCTTATGGTTAAACACACACAGTTCTCTCAGCCTCCCTTCCTACGTCACATCCTCCACCACTTTATCATCCTCATGACCTCTCACTGGACACGCTGCAGTTTGCCACTGGCTTTGTCCCAGTGAGCCCAAAGCTGGACACAATACTTCAGAAACTGTAACTGAAAGAAACTAAATTTGTTTTGATATAATCTCGTCCCGACAAATCCATTCTGGCAGCAATACATCTTCTTGTCTCCTCTCAATGCTTATGAATTATTTATTTGTCCAAAATTTTCCAGAAAATGAATATGCTTTCCATCTACAACTTCATAGTTCTTCTACCATTGTATCTCACTTCTGAAAGGCTGAAGCTATGTTTGCTTCTTCTACACATTTAGTATCTAGAAATCCTTACACAGACACCATACCTACTCCTTCCCCTCCAGTATCTCCCACTAGTGCTGACAATTCTTTCATTCTTTTGATCAGAGCAGCTTTTTGGCGTGCCACATTTGAGAAATCCACTTCATATACCACAGCGTGATGCAGAAGACCCAGGTCCTTCAAACGGAAGTATAAGGAGTCAAAGCCAGCACCTAAAGACAGGATCTGCAGAGAAAGTATCAGAAACAGTTAAACTTAACTCTAGCAGCATCCTGAACATCCAGATGTGAAAAATATTTAAGAACTTCATCTGTAGAGTGACAAAATCAGGCAATCTCCTGCAATAATTTTGTGTAGGTATTGGTCCCTCCCAGATATCTCTGTGAAAGCGACAAAGGGACAGCCCCAGTCCTGCCAGTCAGGTTCTCTGTGCTCTCCTGGGAAAGGATCACAAACAGATGCACCAATAAGCTACTGCAGAGCCAAGATGCCAAAAAGACTTTTCACACATGTGGTGGAAACTGCCAGCACACCCAGACAAAGAACAT
>NW_010333260.1:0-1216 GCF_000700745.2 Antrostomus carolinensis | reverse complement strand
GAAGTCCTGAACACAGTGATCAACAGCACGGGTGCGGACGTAATAACCCCTGTGGAATGAAATCCAGTCGTCACCACTGGCCAGGAGACCCATTTCTCCAGCACTGGCACCTTCCATTTCAAAAAACCTTATTTTTTTCTCTCTCAGCTTCTACCCAATAAACCCACATTTATAGACCTGCACGGGGAGGTGTTTGATATCACATCTAGAGCTTGTGAATAAACACAGAGCTCCTGTATTCAGTAACTGTACTAACCAACAAGACTATGGATAACCCAGAGAAAACACACTGATATCCTGGCTGGACCTGTTCTGTTTTGCATAAATAAATACTCACTGGATGAAAAAGTATGAATCCAGACAATTCGGATGCTCCCCTGCAATGTGGGTGGCCAATACTCGAGTTCCTGCCCCAAATCAAATGCCATAACAACATGAAATTAACTCGTTCACTTACAAGGGGTCTAACAACATGAATGACACTGTGTACAAATGCAGCCAGAGGGAAACAACAATGGGAAGAGAGCAAAGTCAGGCAAGGAATTTCATCCTGGTTTTATGAATGACTGGAACCAAGTCTAACTCCTGGAAAGAGTTTACCATTTGCCTAGTCTGGCAGGGACTAGCACCTCTTTCTCCTCAGCATTCTCTTTTGGTTAGTCTCATCATGTCCCCAGCAGGCTCTCCAGTGCCTATCACCCCCTTTAACAAGGCCACTTCCATTCCCAGGCATCACAGGGACTAAAGATTTCACTAGAAACCCAAGATCAAAGATGACAGTGTTGACAGCTGCAACACAGAACTTTTTCTGTGAATTTAGTTTGTCACACAAATGTCCCATGACAAGTCAACACAGGCTCAGCTTCCTGAGCTGATGAGCAGCGCTTGTTTTCACAGGCCTGCAAGCTTCTGCTTGAACACCACCTTGTCATCTCCCTGAATGAAACTCCTCTGGCAGTTCACAGCCACTCTGATGGCACTATGCTATAGTCTGATACTACACAAACTCCACTACCCTATCAGCATAGAACCCTCTGCACATACACACAAAAACATTTACACTTGTGACCTGCAATGCTCCAGAGAAGTCACACTGGTCAGACAAGTGCTTCCAAAGATCACAGAATTGTAGTGGTTGGAAAAGACCTTTAAGATTATCGAGTCCAACCATGAACCCAACACCAGCAATCCCACCTCTAACCCATGTCCCTCAGCA
>NW_010333259.1:280-6434 GCF_000700745.2 Antrostomus carolinensis | reverse complement strand
TTTCCCAACCTACACTGGAACCTGGGGTTGTCCTTGCTCCCGCTCCCCCTGCCCAGCAGCACACCTGGAGCACAGCCCTGGCTGCCACGGGAAGCTCATCATTAGGTATTTACCAATAATTAACACCAGCTCTTCATGTTTGTATTCATCACCAGGGTTTGGATCCCTCAGGCACAGACAGGAGCGCTGAAGCCCAGTGCTCACACCTCATGTCGTGCATCCTCCAGGGAGCTGTGCTCAACCCCGGGATCCCCGGAACCCTCCGTGCTCTGATGTGGGCACAGCACACGCTCTGCACCCCTAAACCCAGCACCAAAGCCAGGACAGGGGATGTCCAGAGCCTCCAGCACCCAGTTATCTGCCCCCAGAGACCCACTGGCACTGTAGCTGCAGAGGGTGAAGGGAACTGGTTGGTATCAGCATCATCTCAGCACTGCAAACCCTGCAAAAGAGGGTGGGAAAGGGAGTCCTGAGCTGAGGGAAAAGTGGGGCTGGAAAAAGTACCTGCTTCAAAGAGCACAAACAGCAGGAAGGAGAAAGGATGCAGGACTTCAGCGTGCCAGCAGACAGAATCACAGGCTGGTGGGGGTTGGAAGGGACCTCAGGAGATCATTCAGTCCAACCCTCCTGCCAAAGCAGGTTCCCTACAGCAGGTTGCACAGGAGCATCCAGGTGGGTTTTGAACATCTCCAGGGAAGGAGACTCCACACCCTCTCTGGGCAGCCTGTCCCAGGGCTCCAACACCCTCACGGTAAAGGAATTTTTCCTTAAGTTTGTCTGGAACTTCCAGTGCCCCAGTTTTTGCCCATTGCCCCTTGTCCTTGACACAGAGAGCTTGGCCATAAAAGCTTTATATAAAATCCTAAACCAGAGACACTTGCCAGGACAATAGCACAATGCAAAAGATTCTTGGAGCAGCCACCTGTGCAACCATCAGAGGTGACAAGGACCACCACGGCGCCCACGGGATGGCAAGCATTGCTGCTGCTCTTTATATATATAGTTAGAAGACGTCATATAAATACAGGACATACTTTCATGATCTAAACGTATAGATGTCTACATGGCTGATGTCCTCCTGTACATCACACAACGCTATTCTGGTATCTCCCAGTGCCACGTCTGCTCCAGTGTCCGCCACCTGCCAAGCCACATTCCCGCAGGGAATTTCAGCGGCGTGCTGGAAGGCAGCCCGGCACCTCCATCCCACAGCGGGGTGAGATGGCAGCTGATAAATGCAAACACTGACAGATCTTCACAGAACTCCTGCCAGCCAAGCTCAGCCCAGGGGAAACGCTGCAGCCTGCGCTCGAGGAGGGATGTGGGTGACTGGAACAGGATCTCCCCACCATCGCTCCGTCCCCTGCTCCCTGCACAGGTCGCAGGTACGTGTCAGGAGGTCACTGTCCTCCTTCCAGCTGCAGCCCTGCTGCTCATTGACGAGTTCCCATTAAAAGGGAACATGATTTTTCTTTTCTCCTCCTGCTGTTAAAAAACCACAAGCGAAAGCACATGAAGTTGCTAATTTTTTTGGTTGACCCTTTATGTGACTTGCTCAAAGAAATGAGAAATTTCTGTGGGTATCACAGCAACAAGGAGCAGCAGATTGAAACCGTGGATTTTTACTAATAGTTTATTGCCTTAATAAAATGCCATTTCTGTTGTCTTCATTTTGTGTTTTTTTTTTTTTTTTTTTTTTAGTTTTAATGGAACTCCTCAAATAATTTTCATTGGGGAAAAAAACAAACCAAACAAAACAGTTGGCACAAGCAGGTGGCCACAGTGTAGAACATCAGGTTCACAGAAGCAGGGGGAGCTGTGGCACCTTGGGGACACCACACACCTCCAGCCATCCCCATCCTAAATGGGACCCTGCACCACCCTGAGAGCACTGTCACCCCCTGTCCCTGCCCAAGGACAGGCTGGAGCCACCACTGCGAAGCCCCATGACATGGTGCAGCCACTCACATCACCTTGAAACACTCCCGTACCCCTGCCCACAACCTGGATTTAGCACCTTTCCAAACTGAAGCTCCCTAATTATTTTATTGGGGTTTTTTTAAGCAAAGCTTTTAAACACATTTCATGCATTCTGGTGTAATAAACTCCACAAGAATTTGATGTCTTCATCCTCGGCCAATTTCCATTCTTTACCCCTGAAGCTGCTCAATGGCCTCTGCTCTCACCACCCATCGGGGACACCCAGTGGCACATGCCCATCGTACAATAAGGCACCGTGCCCAAAAGCCAGCGCCAACACGTGCCAGAGGAGATGACAGGCGGGTACATGCCTGCTCCTGTTCTGCATTTCCAAAAGCAGCTGCTTATCCCCAGCCATGGCCAACAGCCAGCACCGACCCAGGCAAACATCAGCCCTTGGCCTCCCCTTCACACCCAGGAATCTCCTACCAGTTCACAAACAGCTTCATCCATGGGTCGAGGATAATACTAAGGCCACCCAAGAGCTGTCCTTTCCTTCTCCCTGGCCTGCTAAAATAAATATTTGAGAATTTATAGTTTACAAGAAGAAAACAGTTGGCTTGAAGTCCCAGAGGTAATTGTAAGAGAAGCTGTTGAGTTGAGCTCAGAAGGAAAAGGTGACTTTGTCCCCAAGACTTTACAGAAGGCTTCAGGTGGCTTTGTGAACCCGTCTCTCCCAAGGACACCCTCCGTGGGATCTCCCTATCACCCTCCGTGGGATTTCAACAGCACCCATGGTACTCCAGTTACCAGAAAGTTAGCTTTTCAATACAAGTAACTGTTTGTTTCATTATGAAAATTAAGGATGAGCTGAAATAATTATAGAACTTCGGTTCTGATTTCACAAGTAACTCCAGAACGATGGTTGAGGTTTCAGATTGGTACCTGCTGAGCTAAGATCAAACCCAGGCAAATTCAAGGGAAAATTGCACATTATAAAGAAGTAACTTGCAGGAACAGAATAGGTCCTCTATGTTTCTTGCTTAAATACAACTAAACACCTGCAAATTTATGCAAAATAGCTCATTTACACACATTGACAATACTGACAGCTTCCTTAGAACAAAATAGATGCCTCAGATTATTTTTTTTTCTCAGAGGGGAAAAAAAATGCCTCCATCAAACCAGCGTAGATATGTGCTGGTGACAGGCAGTGAAAGATGATGCTCACGTCTGAACTCAAATCGAGCTTCAGCCGCCTCCTCGCTCCTCTCCCCCACCCACAGCCCCAGACCTCCAACTCCTTACAAGCATCACAGGTGTCTGGACAAGCCAAAGATGCCCTGCAGCTCTTTCTTGTTTTGTAAAAACTCCTGTATGGTATTTTTCCACACGTTCCTAGAGGAAATCAGAGCATTAAGGTTACAAGTGACAACCTCAACTCTCCAGACTTCAGCGCAAGATGGGCAGCTGCACACCATGAGCCAAAAATTCAATATTCTTTTTCCCCTCAACAGCCATGAGCTTCTGGAGCAGCGCTGCTCAGAAAGGTGTCTGCAGACAGTTTTCTACATGTACAAAGAGACTGTTTGGCAGAAAGAAAAGCGATAGTCTTGGGAAAGAAAAAACCTGAACAGGCTCAGACAGCGAGTTCCCATCTCGCCTCTTCTTTCTCCCAGTGAACAAAATGGTTCGTTTGCCATAATTGCTGCCAAAACTCGGAGGGATCAGGTCTAACCGCAGAAATTTCAAAGCCACCGTGAGTCATCTGCTTTTCTTTCTTGGTGAGACTCAACACTGGGTGGGACCCTTGCAAAAAAAATAATAAAAAAATCGATTTGCAGGAAACCTCTGTCATGGAAAAATACACTTCAGAACATCTCCTGGGGACTATATAAATAGACATTTAGAAAAAGAGGAACGAGAGAGCAAAGCATTTCTTTCCAAAAGGACTAACTGATGCATTGCCTGCTCTCCACATTGTTTCAGCAGCCCTTTAACTGTGACAGAGGAGACGGCTGAGCTTCCTGGGAGACCCCAGCACCCATGGGTGCTTCTCACCACACCCAAGAAAACACCCAATAAGGCAGATAATATGCGTTCTTCACGTGGAAAAACCAACTGCATCGTGTAACTGCATTTTACTTGACTTAAAAGAGAAAATTCAGGGCCAAAATATCTACTTTCTTTACCTCTTGTGTGTCACGTTCAAAGTTTGTTGAGGGACAGAGAGAAAACTTTTATTTTTAAAATTAAAAAAACCCCAAACAAACTGAAAACAAATAGTGAGGTTGCCTTTAGCCAGGTAGTGGGGTGCAGTTATGATGTATTGTCTTGGCCACAACACCCCAGGTTACTGAAAGTGTTGGAAACATGCAATTAATTATTCTTGCTGGTTTATTTTTACCCCGGGAGGCTGCAAGCGACTCATTGGCTGTGGGTGCATGGATCTGAGAGCGATGCAGGTAGCAATGTGTGCTCACGAAGGCTGGTGAAATAAAGACCAGGGGGAACAGCAAGAAATAAGGATTTTTCATTTAAAAAAAAAACCTTCCAAAAGTTCAGCTGGTAAAATGGGTGAAGTTTCTGGGAAGCAGACCAGAGAGGTGGTAGAAGCCCCATCCCTGGAGACATTCAAGGTCAGGTTGGATGGGGCTCTGAACAACCTGGTCTGGTTGGAGATGTCCCTGCTCACTACAAGGGGGGGTTGGACTAGATGGGCTTGAAAGGTCCCTTCCAACCCAAACCATTCTGTGATTCCATGACACATCAGAGCCCTGGGGCACATCACCGATGAGACCCACGATAGGAGAAGAGCCAAGAAGCAAGTTCCCACAACCAGAAACACCAAGTGGCTGTGAATCACCCGCTTGCACGGGCTTGGACGGAGGCTGTGGGAGCACTGCTCTGTGGGACATTGTCTGTCAGACACTGCCTTTTGTCTCTGTGCTGGAACGCTCATCCTAGAGAAGAGCAATCCCTCTGTCCTGGGCCTCCCTTCCCTGGGCATGGGAAGGCAGCTGCCAACAGCCCCCGGAGCTGGGAACAGCACCGGGATCCCCCCACACCCACTGGGCAGCCCAGGAAAGCACCAGGGGCTTATCAGCAGGTTTATCTTATTTCACACCCAAAAAACCCCCCCAAAAAACACCTTATGTGAGGGCTCATTGCACTGGCAGAAATAAAAATCTAAGCCAGGAATCAGGCCCACTCACAGCTTGACCAGAAAAACGCAATCAAGGAAATTACAATTTCATTCTTCTTCCACTAACAGAGGTGTAAACCAGAAAAATAACTCCCAACACCACGAATATTCTGAATATTTGCTGCTGTCAGAACAGGACTCCACACCCAGGGAAAAAGGCTCACTCTGTTGAGTCAATCTGCAAACAGTCAGGAGGTTTTTCATCCCCTCCAGCTCTCAGCTCTGCACCTCCTCTCTCAGAGGTTTTCCATACCCCACCCCAGCTTGCCCAGGTGGGCAATGGAGGGATGCTCTTTGTCTTCTACAAAATGCAGAATATTCACAATGCCTTTTTATTACAGCCTTTTGCCCTAGTTAGCCAGTTCCTTAGGGCAGAGGATCATTTCTTATTTTAAACTCTGCCTTCTCCACCAGAAAAAAAAAATGGGGATGGAGGAAGAAGAGACAACGCTATTACACTAAGATAACTAATGCAAACTGGCTACTTTGCTGTCAAATCCTACTAGAGATGAAGGACCATTTTATTTGCTGGAGCTCAGTAGGGCCAGTGCTGCATCCCCAGATTACAACAGGGAAGTTTTAAGGGAAAACAGTTGCAGAAACACCATCAACCGAAGAGCACAGAGGTGCAAACACTGCACGTGGCCAACACCGGCTTCAGTGCCGACTCAGGCGCATGGCAAAGAGACGCTACCGGGTTCATTCCCATCCAGCCCCAATCTCAGACACATTTTTCTGGCAACAAAGCAAGCACATTAGCCTGATAAGACTGCTATCTCGAGGTGATTATGTCGATATTAAAAACCCATATCCCTTTTTGGCAATAAACCCTGACCACACGCTGCGCTGTCACTGCCTGCCATGCCGGCACGCCACACTCAGTGCCAGAGCAGCACCAGGTCCCTCTGGTAGCGCTTCCATCCCTCTCCCTCACCCCTCTTTAGCACGTTTGTCCTCACTGGTGTCTATTTAGACTTGTGTGATCCAGAGCTCCCAGCTCCTTTTGGGGTGGCAGCTCCCCCATGTGGG
>NW_010333259.1:0-264 GCF_000700745.2 Antrostomus carolinensis | reverse complement strand
CGGTGTGGAAGCAGCAGCCACCAGATGGTTTCTTCCCTCTCCCTGCACCAGCGGATGGGTGCCGGGGGGACGTGTCACCCCGGTGCAGGTGAGTTGTCCGGCAGGCACCAGCCCCACTCCCACTGCGGTACCTAAACCCCCGGGTTGTGGTGGTGTTGATCTGCTTTCAGGATCCAGAAAGCAGAAAATGCCATCGCAGCACGTGGGCATGACGTGCGAGGGACGTGCAAAGCGCTCAGGGCAGCGGCGATGGCACGAGAGGCC
>NW_010333258.1:0-44767 GCF_000700745.2 Antrostomus carolinensis | reverse complement strand
CCCGCGCTGAGGGCGGTGCGTGAGCGCTGTTCCGAGGGTGCTGTGCCCCCCAGCCCGGCCTCCTCCCTCAGGTGCGGGGCACGGGCGTGCTCATGACGCCCACAGGCGACCTCTGCGGAAGGCGCATCGCCGCCGCTTCGAATGAAGTTCTCAGGTTTAGCAATAAAGTGACTTTCCGTCAGGTAACTGAGAAGAACCCGAAATAGGGACATTCCCATACAAACGGTGCTGGGTTCTCAGGTGTGTTCAGATTTGCTTCCGTCTATCTGCTGGTAGATGCTGGAGGCATGAAAAATACCTGTTAGGTTAGTGTTGTGTGAGTGGTGGAGAAGGTTTGCTTTATGCAGAAAACGAGCGGTTTGTTTGGGTTTGTTTTTTTTTAACCACTAGCCTTGGATAACTTAAAAAATGTTTATTGCTTATTAACCCAAATCTTAATGGCAAAGGATATTTTTTTGGAAAGTCATGAGTGAGATTATGATTCTGTTTATAATTTTAACTGTCATGGTTGCTGACTAGCAGGTTGTACTTAGGTTAAAGGAGTAAAGAACCCTATCTGGTGTATTGCCAAACTCTGAGGTATGCACAACATTTATTAATTCTACTGGGAGGTGTTTTGAACTATGCTTTTTACTTGCCAGCTCCCACCAGCCTGGGATCTGCCCATCCTCTAGACACCACACCAAGAGGAAAATCTAAAAGAATAGGTTGCATTTCTTGTATATTTGGTCCAGTCAGTATAGTGAGTTTTTCAAAGTTTTAGCAACTCAGACTGGGGTTGGCTTCTTTTTCTAACCAGTTCTACATTACCCCCTGATGGCACTGCAGCTGTTGATACTCAGTCTTCCAGTATAGAGATGTTCTAGCCACATTCAGGAGCCTTTCTGGTAATGACACTTGGTGCAGGGAATAGTAGATGTAATAAGATCCCAAATTACAGCTTCTAGGAAGAGAGGAGCTGCTCTGCCAGGCAAAGGTACAGTAAAATTCTCTAATAGTAAGACCTTATATTTTAAAATTCTGGTAATTTAGCTTTTAGGTTTGTTATGCATAGTCTGTGTCAGCACAGGCTGTCTTGAAGATCAAATTACACAGAAAAAGATGTTAAGTTTGACTCTGGGATCTAGATTTCAGTTACTAGCACTGTTCATGAGTTACATTTTGGTCTACTGGAAGTTTTTCTATGAGAATTTTTGACAAAACTTAAAGGAACAAAATTTGTTTGTTTTATATTTTAACCAATATTGTACTTTGTTTTTAACAACCATATTTCAGTATAAGTTATAAAAATTAAGTATTAACTCAGAACCACATTTATGGTGGCGTATATCAAATTTCACACATTCAGCTTGTGAGAACTTGAGAACTTGATGGGCGACTTTGGTATCTCTCTGATAGATGACTCTTCTCAGAGCTGATATGAAGCCAAAGTCCATCATAATACAGAGATCACAGGGTATGTTGTATTTAGCATGATATGCAAAACTGAGGTGTCTTTTGCAGTCATTACAGTAGTTTTATTGTAAAAGGTGATGCAGTAATATAAATACGCTGTCCATATTTCATTCCTCCAACCACCTCTGTCTCATACTCTTACAAACCTTCCGAAACCATTTATAAATGTAAGTACTGCCTGAAACTGAAGTATTGCTGTACACTCTCCCTGTCCTGCTAGATTGCTGAGTTGCAGCAACCTCTAGAGTGCAAAGTAATTTTGTATATGATTTCTTACAATTATGTTGTCAAGCTTAATTACTTTTAGGTAGAAGATAAATTACAAATTTATCAGTAGCCCTCCTGAACAGAGCAGTGGTAGTAATTAACCCTACTCACAGTAGTAAGCATTATAGATAGCATTATTTACAGTCTGAAGTGTTCTACAGGTAAGATGATGCAGTGATTTTTGCTGAAAGCAAATTTGCAGAATCCAGAGAGGCAACGAAAGGCTTTGCATAACTCTTAAAAATTGTCTCTGTAGACATGGACTGTAAATTTTTAATTTTTGCTTGGGAAGGTATAAAAAGAATCCCTGGGTTTGCTTTTACTCATGAATGTGGATGGTGGAGTAGAAATAACAAGTACATGCATATTATCACAAAAGAAGAGTGGTTTATATCTTTTTTTTTTTTCTCTATATTCTTTAAGAACATAAATCTAGTCTGTGAAAATGATGAACCTTTTATACATCTGACAAGAGAAAATAGCAAAAAAATGAAAAGGTGGAGTTTTAAAGTTCGGAATGCATTTTAATGTTTGAAATGTTTGTGTCCAGCTAACTGATTTACTGGAGATTATTTACTAGGAGGTTTGGACTTGCATATTTTGTCATGGAAAAAATTGTTCAGTTCTTTCCAGGGTATTAGGTCAGTTTGATTAAATTGTTCAGAAAATACTGTAGCTGGAGAATTCTAAACATTTCCCTGGTGTATCCAGAGAGGCATATTGACTGTGCTACAAGGATTGGTTCTTGCAGTATGATTCTTCAAAGTTTTAAAAACACAATTTGGTCTCATCTGCTCAGGTAGAACCAAGCTACAGGCACAGTAGGGGACTAATGTTTATGACTACATTTCTCAAGGTGAGTTTTCCTTGGAGGCCCTAAAACAATAATTTGAAATATACAAAATAAACCTTATTCTGCTTGTGCTCACTGTTGTAATCATATGGCACCAAGTTAATGAGTGACTTCACATCTGTAAGGGAATAACAGATACTTTCAAGTAAAGTTAAGTCAAAATGATATCTTGGAAGTTCATTTCTAATAGTTAATGGTGATAATAGACATTATTTTGCTATATCTGAGGCAAATTTCCTGTGCAAATGGGTGTCATGAGTGCTTGCTGTGCATCTGCCCACAGCCTACTTGCTCAATATTGCTCTCTTCCTCCTCAGGGGTTTTAACCCTTTAAGTCAAATTTTTTGTGGTGGGACAGAGAAATGACAAAAGTAGAGGATGTCTGTGAAAATCTGTATTTGCTTAGAAAACACAAATCTAGATAAAGTCCCAGTGCTGAGAGAGAGGCTGTAACATGAATTGAACTGCTACCAGGATGGATGGGCTTGGCAATGAGCATATGTACATTAGCCAGCTAATAAACATTTTTAGAGATCACAATCTGACACAGCACAGGCTGCCTTTTGCCCAGCCAATAATTAAGGGATGTGGCAAAGTACTGTAGAGAGGTCTAGAGAACCCAGATAATTCCTGAAGCTGTGGCAGCAGTGGGGAGTGTAAAGGATGGAGGACAGAAATCCAGGCTTCATCCTTTTGGGAGCTGCACTAGTTTGCTGGGGGGAAGAAGGGAATGAAAATTTTACCAACTCGCTCTTTTTATTTAAGAATGTGTTTCTGGTCTTAGAACAGCCTTTAAACAGAGAAATATAAAGATAACTGCTTTCTCCTCTTCTGCCAGTTCAGATGAGGCCTCTTTTGTTTAAAGTGTGCTTTGTGCCTCAGGGAAATTTATACGGTTGGTCAGACCCATGTTTTATTGCGTCTTCTAAAACAGCTGGAGCTTTTCTGCTTTCTTTGTTTATTTTCTTCTCTGATCATTTAGTCAATGCAATCAATAATGCTGCTTTAAAAAGGAATGTATCAGTTGCTTTCCATTTTTCGGTTTTTAAGACCAAAGCTCTTAGTGCTGCTAAGGATGTGTATCTCCACTTGGAAGTTATTTGGCACTGTAGTGCCATAAGGCTCAAGGTTATAATATTTAGCTTACTTGCTGTTGTATGCAAACATTTTTTTCCTAGTTTGGGCTGGTGTCTAAAGTGTTACATGTATTAAAAAATGCATTCTCTGCATTAATCTTTGGAGGACCTGGCGTTTTAATGCATACAGCGTTTTAAAAGGCCTTGGATCAAGATCTTAAAAGTTAAACATCTGCAACTTCTTCCCAATGGTCTGAATATTTTAAGTTTTGAATTCTGAATTTTGTCATCAACAACTCTGTGACTGAAGACAAATTATTTAACTTCATTCTGTCTTTGAGCTTACTTTTTAAAAAAGCGTAACCCAGTGTTTTATTGTCATGAGTATTAATATATTTCAAGTGATTTTTGAACCATAATTCTTCATTTGAATCAATACAGAACTACCTTAGAATAAATATATTTCTATCAAAAAATAATACAAGTAAATTACTTATTACACATTACAGGAAACAATAATTTGTTGAAGAGAAGCTCAAAGGCTACAGAGAATATCTTTGTGTCTGAAGTATGTTATTGGACATCTCTCCAAAGACAAATAAGAAATGTTTTGTGTATCTTTGCAACAGATATAGTAATTTTAAGAAGATCTGTCTGGCTAGTAAGTTACAGTTTTGTTCTATTATGCAGTACACCTTTACACCATAGAATCTGCCAACCAGTACATTTTTCTGTTTTGTTGGTGGATCTGGGTAATACAGTGCAAATCAAAACAAAGATGGATTTTCTTTTTTTTTTTAAGGGAATTAAATCTCCTTTAATTCTGTAAATAAATAAAAGACTTTGTGCACAGATTAGTTGCATTTACTGAAATCTGAAGTGCTCTGGACCACTGTACTTTCTGGAAATTTGTATGTGTTTAAGGAATATCCGAGTGTGACCAGTGAAAAAACATTGTAGGGTTGCATTCACAGAATCACAGAATGGTTGGGGTGGGAAGGGACCTCAGGTGATCATCTAGTCCAACCCTCCCTACACCAGGTTGCACAGGAAAGTGTCCAGGTGGGTTTTGAACATCTCCAGAGACGGAGACTCCACAACCTCTCTGGGCAGCCTGTCCCAGGGCTCTGGCACCCTCACAGTAAAGGAGTTTTTCCTTAAGTTTGTCTGGAACTTTCAGTGTTACAGTTTGTGCCCATTGCCCCTTGTCCTGTCACTGGGCACCACCAAAAAGAGCCCAGCCCCATCCATGTGGCCCCCACATTTCAGGTATTTATAGACATTGATAAGGTCCCCTCTCAGTCTTCTCTTCTCCAGGATGAAGAGTCCCAGCTCTCTCAGCTTTTCCTCGTAAGGCAGATGCTCCAGGCCCCTCATCATCTTTGTGTCCCTCCGCTGGACTCTCTCTAGAAGATTCCAGATTCCTCTCTTCCTTTGCACCCCATCTTCATTACCAAAATGAGCAGAAATAATTGAATATAAGGAAGATAATTTTTAAAGTCAATATAACATTTACTAAATATACCTCAAAAATATCGGGTATAAAGTGACACTCGGCATACTGCGTGACACACTGAATCCAATTTGATTATGCAGTTATCAGGTGTATGAATTTATTTAATTCCTGTGTGTTTTAAATATGTAATGGTTATAGAATTATCCACGAGAAACATTTTGATATTTCATGGAAAATACTAAATACAGTTCTTCTAAGAAGTAATTCTGATTTTAGGTTGGTTCTTAATACTTCTCTTACAAAATTGAAATAAGAAATCAACTTATTGTTGCGTAACGCTTTATTCCCCGGCAGGGGGAATAATTATTTTGATAGGCAAGTGAAATGTTGCTTGGCTATTATCCAGCATAAATCTTTCTTCTTTAAGCTTACCAAAGGTTTTGGAAGAATGCTTTATGGTAGATTTACAGTTTTAGAATCATAGACACATACTTAAAATGAAGGTGTTTGTGCCAGAGTGGATTAATTTAAATTAAACAGTAGATTTTTATAATATTTTAAATAGGCAAGTAAGGATCGTGGTTTTAAGGTTGCAGTTTCTATTCTAATTTTACAATAATGTATCTTAAGTATTTTCCTAGAAGGGGTAGAAAAAAATCTCATGTTAATTTCGAACAAAGTAGATAGCGTATTTGCCTTTGGTTTGGTGATTCTGATTGCCGGGCAGGAGGCTGCAATAATACTTGTATGTATTATACAGCTGAATTTTTATTTTTCAGTCTACATCCTATGTTTTGGTGAGCTGGGAGATGGTGCCTGGCAGTGTTCCGCAGCATATGGGTTGGGGCACTCATGGGAAGTGTGCTTTGGTCCTGGTGGTGCCATGAATTGTGAGTTCTCCTCTGCAAAGAGGTGGAGGTTCAAGAGGAACCAGGGAGGGTGGCCCTCCCCACAGGGCCTTCGGTGGCAGGGCAGTCTCTTGGGAAATGCGAACTGGAGCTTTGCTCGATTGTACCTACTTGATGAGTTTAACTTGGGCTGACAAACTGCTCTGCAGCCTGTTCCATTTCAAATCCTTTTGTGGACAGAAACTCGGGGATATGAGATGGAAGAAAGAATTTTGGTATGAGGAGCCCTTTCTGAAAAAAATACTTTAGAAGGAGGAGAGATGTATGGCTCGGCAGACGATGAGTTCTTGCTATTTAAGGATTAGAGGTCAGTGTAGTCAAAAGCACAGACAAGAGTGTGACAGGAAGAGCACCGAGGCGAAAATGGTTGTAAAGAGCACAGAGAACAGGCAGGGAGACCAAATTTGGTTTTTGTTGTTAACTCCTGTGGTCTGGCATCAGGGAGGCTGATGTTAAATTCTGTGCTTATGTCAATTAATACTTGTTATTTAATATGTTAGAAAATTTCACAGACTTACAGAGATTTTATTTCTATAATTCTTTTTCTTTTGAAAATTTTTATAGAAGTTTTATTATCGGTAAAATTATGGCAAAAAATTCCCCCTCCACATCCTGTCAGTATCTGATCTTATCCAACAACTGAAATGACTGAGGTCTAGCTGCAGAATACTTAATGCCAAGTAATATATCAAAATTAGCATCAATTAGCCTTTTTTTCACAGTATTTAAAAGTCTGATGATTTTGGTGGTTAGAGAACTGAGAATCCAGTGACACGTTTTGACCTTGTATAAAACACTTGAGTATTCTTGTCAGTAATGGACATCCCTATCAATAAAATCACATTAAAAATATCTTCCATACAGTGAGTAAAGTACAACTTATACAAACTTAAAAAAAATGTATTGTATTCATTAACTACACCTTTCAAGTAATTGTCCTTCTGTAATTTTTTCAATTTTACTCTTTAAAGTCAACTATGTAAATATCTATATTATATATTTTACATAATAATTATAATTTATAATAAATGAAGCTAGAAGATCTTATGTAATTATGCATATGTCACATTTATACAATATATAAATATATAAAGTTAGAAATTTTACATGGTAAAAATTAATGTTGGACAGATTTTTTTTTTTTTTTAAGTATATAGCAGTGTATAAAACATTATCTGCTTTTGATATGAGCTTTGAAGTTTTATTATATAGTGGTGTTTTTAAAGCTGAGATTAATGTCAGGGGAAGATTCCAGCTCCGAAATACTTTACCTTATTAAAACCTGGTGTTTTGCTAGATGGAAATTTCATGGACTGCCTTCCGATATGCTCAGTTATTGCACGACTTGGTGACATTTGCCACAAATTTAGCTGTCTGCTGACTAGATGAACTTTAAAAAGCACAGCAAGCTAATTTGTATTGATCTGAGACTTTTCTGTACCTGCAGAACTGGACTGGCTTAGTAACCCAAGCTTCTCTGCAGAAGAGGCGCTATTACTGCATCAGCGCACTACAGAGGTTACACATCTCATCCCTGAAAAACCTCCACTAATAAGGTAGAATAAACTTCAGTATCTTTTAAAATAGCCTCTTTCTTATGTCCTGCTTATCTTTTGTTATGTGAGACCAAATCAGGAACTTTTAGGGCTGCCTTTTCATTTCACTGTTCAGTATTTAAAAAGGGCTGAACTGAGTCATATATAAAAGTATGAATAATGCTTTCATGTCCTTTAACTTAAAATAATGAGAAATTATACTTATGCAATTACATTCCCATTTTCTTTTCTCACAGCTGTATTTAAATCATTGTTATTTTGGCATGGAAAGGGAACCGAGTGATCATGATTCTTCATTGGCTTTTGAATGTCCTAAGTGACCCTTGAAATAATGTAAAGATTAAACTTCATCTTTATGATTTGTCTGTGAAAACCAGTTCCATCAGCCATTTCACAGTTGAGTTTTTTACTTTTTAAAAACTAGTTGAAGATGTGAATTAATGAAATATTGCTTGTATCAAGTTGTGTGGCTGCGTATAACATGCTGATCACTGAAGTGGGCGATTATATTCTTTTACAAAAATGTGTTTTAAGCAGCCACATTTGCTGAAGAACTGGTTTTAACACCTTCTTTAGAATAGCTGCTATACTTGGCATATCTGCACTATAACTAACACTTAATGATTAATGGAATCAAGTTGCTGTTGCCAAGTTAAAAAACTTAAGTAATTTTTAATTTGATAAAAGCTCCTGTGTTTACTGTGAGTGTTGGTGGTCATGATAGAGAATGTCTTTGTAATAACAATCACAGCTTTTTGTATACTTACTCTTACATTTACATGGATGGTGTGATTGAAATGTAATCACTCTTCTGTTTATCAGTCATACTCTGCTTATATTTCTTAAAATCTTTTCAGGACTTTAATGTCATAAAGCCACAGAATTTACAAATTACCATTCGGATAGAGTGACATAGTATACCCACCATATTTCATTAAACTTTGAAAAATAATTTGTCAAAAAAAAGCGTACTAAGAAATGTTCGGGCTTTTTGCCTATTACTGGGGAACATTCTCAATTCAATAAAAACTAATTACTCCAAATAGTTGGTGTTTTGGGGGGGGGTTTGTTTTTCTGTTTGGGAGTGTGTGTGTGTGTATGTGTGTTTTAAAGGCCTGCTAATGGTTTTTTCCCTAGCTTCTTTGGTCTTAGTGCCCTTACATAAACTGTTCAAGATTATTTTCTGAAGTGCCTTGCTTCTAAAGTGCTGCATTTTCTTTTATTGACATACTGAGACTTGTCATTCCTTTCTTTTATTGAAAGATTCCAGTAAAACTGTTTAAAAAGAGCTTGTGCTTTAATTAAGGGTTAGAGACCTCCATTATTTCAGTTGATCATTAAGTATGGGAGTGTATGTAGTATGTACAGTCATATACACGTCTTTTGTCAAAACCATCTGTCCCTTGTGTGATCTCCGAGTAAGTCAGTGGTCTGTTGCATGTAGTGTTTGTTATTACATTATATTATATGATAATATTAATTAAGTAGTCATCAAATATTGTTCTTTGAGAGGTGGGATTTGAATTTCTCATCTGGAAGTGATTTTAAAAGTATGTTTTTGATATTTCTTATGTAAATCATAAAGAAACAAAGCAAAAAAGTCTGGACTTCTTTTCTTTTGCGGGTCACCCTGAAAGATTTCTCATCCTTTTAGCTAGACCTAAGCTGTCTTAGCAAAGTTACAAAATCTTATCAGCTCAGTCATCTTCTTTATTTTGGTGATGATAACGAATGGGTATTTATACAGATCACACGTTGAAATGGTTCTGACCATTAAAACTTTTAAGATTGATTGTCAGTAATTCCAGCAACTGAGAAAGTAAATATCATTGTTATTTAATGCAAATTTATATTACTTTCGTTGTTTGTGTTGCTCCTAACTCTCTTCTCCAAAAATACAAGGGGAATAAAGGTGGAGGGCAAAATTATTCTAAACTTTATTATGGTGATATTTCTTTACCGTTTTACCACTTAGATATATAGGTCTATATAGATATATATACTTTTTTCCAAGCAGGACTACTTCAAGATCAGAGTTGTCAGGGGACAGTGGTACAGATGAAAGTCTAAAACAGTCAAGTAAGAAAAGGAAAAAGAAAAAGAAAAAGCATCATGACTATAAGAAGACAAAAAAGAAAACTAAGGGGGACTCCAGTAGCAATGAATCGGACCTGGACACCGAGCACACAAAGGACAAAGCCACAAGAAGTGGCAGAAATCACGAAAAGGAAGCAGCAGCAAAGTATGTATTTATTAATACTATGCAAGATGTAAATTCGTTCTGTTCTTGTACTTGTCTCTTCAATTTTTTGAATTAAATTCTTGACACTGGTGGGTAAATTTCTCTAAGCTGTATATGACTAAACCTGCATTCAAAGCAGTGACAATAGAATTAGAAACACTTGTTCAATCATATCTGAAAAACTGTGACTAAAATATTCTATGAAGTACTGTTCTGCAGAACAGAGCATGGTGTAGCAGTAATGAAATGTATTTCTGAAGACACATAGAGGTTTATGGTGAGGTTTTGTAAGCATCTTGTTTCCTTTCATGGATCTTTGATTTAGTGGGAGAGTTTGGAGGGGGATTGCATTAAATGTTATTTTTAATTAGTGTAAAAGTCTTAATAGACAGCTGTGTTTGCCTTATGGTATAACTTTCTCCTCACAGAATTAACATTGCCCTTTTTTTTTTTCATATTAAGACAAAGTTTGTTGTACAGTTTAACGTTTCTTTTATGTCCAGCCATTTATTTCTCTGTGCTGTATGCTTCATACTTCTTGTTCATGGTTCATCTAGATGAGTATTTGAACAACTGAAATTGTTTTGCCAGATCTTTTTTGTTAATTCCAGGAACTCTAAAGTACTGTGTAATTAGTGGAGCTGTCATTTTTATATGGAACAAGAAAATAGGTATCTGGTGAGTAGCCTGATCTTTGAGGAGTAAAAGACCACACTGAGCATTCAGGTTTGGCATGCGTAGCTGTGCTTTTCTCAGTCTGTTGGGTTTTGATCATTTCATCCAAAGTGGCCCACTCTAACTGGCTGTGTAAGTCACCTTTCCCTGTCTTTCATCGTGTTTGCTAGTTTGAGCAGCCATTTGCCTCTCTTTGATTCCCTAGTTCCTGTTTGTTCTTTAGCATCTGCAGCTCTGGCTCTTAATTCACAGCACTGCAGCTGCTCCTGGGAACAGAGTGAGGTTTTGGTGACATTTGAGGAACTGTTCCTACGCTGGGTGCAGTCCAGGCAGTCCTTCACTTTCCCCCAATTTACTACTTTTTCCAAGGCAGATGTACCAGGAGCTGAGAGCACGGGCTTGTGGGCACGTGTCTATGCCAAGGGCTCTTAACATTGCTTCCCTGTGAAAGAGTAGCAGTGGTACTGGTGGAGTTGTTTGCTGCCTCTAGCCACCCTCACTGCCTCCCGTATGAAGACTCTGGTTTTGGCTTGTGGTGGCGAAGGCTTGGCTGTGAGAAAGCACAGTAAAAATCATTGGGATGCTAAGACCATTCTGCTCTGCCCAGTCACTCTGTCTTTGCTGGAAGGGTGTCTGGGCTGGGTGAAATGGACTTATGCGCTGAACCTGGTTCCTCAGCTGTTTGCTAGACTGTGCCAACCAGCCAGTGCTTTGCTCAAATGAAAGGGCCAAAGTTCTTTCAGGGTGTCTGTTTTCACTTCTTTCCATTAATTGTTGATCATAGAATGGTTTGGGTTGGAAGGGACCTTAAAGATCATCTAGTTCCAACCCCCCTGCCATCAGCAGGGACACTTTCCACTAGATCAGGCCACTCAAAGCCTCATCTAGCCTGGCCTTGAACACTTCCAGGGAGAGGACATCCACAACATCCTTGGGCAACCTGTTCCAGTGTCTCACCACCCTCACAGTAACAAATTTGTTCCTAATATCTAATCTAAATCTACCTTCTTCCAGTTCAAAACCATTTCCCCTTGTTCTGTCACTACCTGCCTTTGTAAAAAGTCCCTCCCCAGCTTTCTTGTAACCTCTTTGGGTACTGGAAGGCCGCTGTAAGATCTCCCCAAAGCCTTCTCTTCTCCAGGCTGAACAGCCCCAACTCTCTCAGCCTGTCCTCATAGGAGAGGTGCTCCAGCCCTCAGATCATCCTCGTGGCCTCCTCTGGACTCGTTCTAACTGGTCCATGTCTTTTTTGTGTTGGGGGCTCCAGAACTGGACGCAGTACTCCAGGTGGGGCCTTACAAGAGCGGAGTAGAGGAGGAGAATCACCTCCCTCGACCTGCTGGCCACGCTGCTCTTGATGCAGCCCAGGATACAGTTATTGGCCTTCTGGGCTGCAAGCGCACATTGTCTGCTCGTGTTCAGCTTCTCGTCCACCACCTCATTGTTGATGCTTGGTGAATATTGAGTTTTCAGGAGACTGTTTTTGAAGCTCGAACCACAAAATTGCTCTAAATGCAATAGGTCTTGTGAAATTTTAGAAAGCTTCTCCCAACTGTAAAACTAATTTACTAAGTTAAATATTTGTAATGTGAGTTCAGAGCGGAAGTTTAGTTTGGGGCAGGTGGCAGTTTACACTTAGGTTCATTTGTATAACTGTAATCCATGAAGCACTTTGATGCACACTGTTTTATCAAATGCATGGCTTTAATTACAGCTAATCAATATAATCCTTTTACAGATTATCCTCTTTTAGGAAGAAGCTGCAATTAAGAAAGACAAAAGTAAATTTTAAAAGTAGTAAATATGGCTTTTAGAGTATAGTTTACTAAGCAATTAATTGATTAAATCTAGTTACTACCTTTCATAATCTTAAATGCTATTTTTGGAAGTACAAGGAGTGCTTGCATTCTGTTTTGATAGTCTTATTAGTGTATCTCTAATTGTTTCTTTCCCAGCATATAACTTTGCAGTGATGGATCATGTACCATGACTTTGAGTATCAAATTAAATTATTATGAACTACAGAAATGCAATGTTTCCTGGGTTTTGTAAATGCTGAATGTATTCACCAGTGTTTAGAATATATTTCTCCTTTTCTTCAGTCTAGATAAGAAAACATCAAATCTTACCAGCAGTCACTTTGTTTGGCTTGATGATGTCCAGGCTTGCACAGCAGAAACCTTCAGAATAGACAAGAAACCAGACCCTGCAAACTGGGCCTACAAGTCCCTGTATCGAGGCGACATAGCCAGGTACAATACGTTGGTTTCTATTGGCATTCAAACTATCACAGAGTCACTGTCTCAAGATTCATTAACTTGAGCCTGGCTGTGAATTTTTTATGTAGAAGATGAGAAAATAAGATAACCAAATGATTTATTTCAAAATTTGACTTTGCATTGGGCAGAAATATTTTAAAAGGCAAAAGATGCCATGAAATAATGGGAATAAAGCACATGATTTTATTTTTTTCTAAAAACATTCTCTGTGCAGTAGATGGCAGGCATGTGAACTTGTAGAACTGCCATCTGGAGATGGCAGCATGGGGCAGATGCAAAAGCATGGTTTTGAGGTCAGATATCCCAAGTTCTGTTATATGTTGTCTTTGGGGAGGTGCCCCTTTGGACCTCTGTTGTTCTGTTTCTTTGTCTGAAAGGGAAATGTAGGTACTGAGTATTTCATATTAGATCTGGCAAGAGGTTTACTTCCTTGAATAGTTTGATATCCTTACAAAAAAGGTGCAGATAGTTTCTTAGCAAACAGATTCTGTGTTAGATCATGCAGACGTTGTGCCAGAGGGTGTCTGATTTAGGCATTGCTACATTTCAAATGACAATAGATGAAATTGCATATTCACCATCCTTAGTGGGTTACTGGTGCTATCGTGACCCTTCAGAACGTTTCCCTGCATTAAGGGAGAAGCCCATCCAAAAGAGCCTACACCGAGCTCGTGTATTATGTATATACACTTGTTTCTTGATGTTCTCAAGGAAAATTGTTTACTACATATAAAAGTAATTATTTGTGGAGGAGAGAGATTTATGGGTTTTATTTTTGTAATGTATATACCTTCACAGTAAAATTGCCAGGTTACAGTCCATTCCAGTTTTCTGCCACCTTTGGATTGTCAGCTATTGTTTGACATGAAAAGTGTTATTTTAGCATTGCACGTCTCTGTCTGGCACTGAAATGACATTCTCGTTAATATTTTAAGATGGTGTTTTCCTTTCTTAATCCGTAGGATTATTGTGGCCTTGATGAACCTGGTCTGTCTTTCCTCTCCACCCCCGCCCACTTCTTGGCATATGAAATGGATGGAGACTTAGGGGTAGAGAAAGATATTTTTAACCGCTGGTGTCTGATTTTTCAGTTTAAAATAATCTAACCTAAATAGCCTTAAATTATGCTGGCTGTTCTTTCTCCATGTTTGTCTGTGGGGCTTAAAATGATAGGAGGAAAAAAAAAATTATTCTGCTGAGTATGACAGATACTGTTGAACTCAGAGGAAGCTTACTATGATAATAAATGTTGTGATGGCACTGAAAAAATATATCAGTTGAAGTCTTAAATAAGAAGATAGTTACCAAGTTCTTACACTTTTGAAGGTCTATGCATACATTATTTGGGTCAGTTTGAATTAAAGTACTTCTTTCATGCTTCCTTTCAAAAAGGAGGTATCTTTTCTAACATGTAGTTTAGAAGATGTTTAATTGTATTTTTCTTTCTAAGATACAAAAGGAGAGGAGAGTCCTGTCTTGGTATAGATGCAAAGAAACAGTGTATAACTTGGGACAGTTCTGCAACAAAAAAGAAGCAGTTACAAAGGCGACCTGAGCGCTACTTCACAAAGAACAGTGTGAAGATACTGAACACAGATGGGATTCCTGTTTGCAATAAAAGTTCTCCATCTGACCCACCTGCTTTTATACCAGTTTTCCAAATGGAAAATGATGATCCTTCCGACACAACAGAAGTAAATCCTCTTGGGATTTATGATCCATCAACTACAGTGTGGCTACAAGGAGAAGGGTGCAAGAGTACAGACCATGAGCCTGTAAATACACAGCAAACAAGTCAAGAGCCTAGGATGAACATTAACTCCATTTTAATGACAAAAGTGGAAGAACATAACAAGAAAGTCAGAGAAAACCCAAGAGATATTAATGCTTGGATGGAATTTGTTTCTTTTCAGGTATGTGTTCTGACAGACCTGGTTGCTTATTATAAGTAGTAAATACATGAACATTATATTGTAGTTTCATTTGTTTAGGACTGTGTATCTTCTGTTGGTGAAGAATAAGCTGTTAATTCATCTTCACAGATGTCAGTGTTCTTCTTGTGATTCTAGCAGTGATTCTTTCTAATGCTGTAATGGTTTTTCTTTTTGTTTTAAGGATGAATTAATGAGAGCACCTAGCCCTTATGCCAGTAAGGGAGAACAGGAAGTAAGAAGAAAGTCATTGAAGTTAATCTTAGAAAAGAAACTGGCTATTTTAGAGAGGGCAATTGAAAGCAATCCGAGTAATGTTCATCTGAAACTCGCCAGGCTGAAGCTCTGTGCAGAATTCTGGGAGCCACCAGCTTTGATCAAGGAATGGCAGAAGCTGATTTTCTTACATCCCAATAATCCGGAGCTGTGGAAGAAATATCTCCTGTTCTGTCAAAGTCAGTTCACTACCTTTTCTGTTTCAAAAATTAATAGTCTCTACGGAAAATGTTTGACTACATTGGCAGCTGTACAGGATGGCAGCATGGTATCACATCCTCTACTGCCTGGCACAGAAGAAGCTATGCTAGGTAAGGTTCTTGCTATTTCATGTTATGGTCAGAATGGTCTTCATAGGAGGTGACTACATTCTCTAGAAGAATAGACTTTCCTATGTATTACAGGAAGTTTTTATTCTCTTCAAAATGCCTGGCATCCTGTTTTCTTAGCTGAGAATTAAAGCAGATATTCCAACCAAATATGGATAGAGCAGATGCTTTTCTTCCCCAGGAGGGTTTGTGATACAGCATCCAGTCAAGTCTAAGATGCCAAGCAGTTTGCAGTACAAATGTCAAGGCTGGAGAATTGCAGTCAACAGCCAAGAGATGTGCTTTTATATTTGAAAACTGTTTATTAAAAAAACCCAAACGGTTGGCTTGTGAAAGAAACAATTACATCTTGTTCAAAAGTTTTATAGTCAGTTACTTTAATCCAGAAAAGAGAAGGGACATGGGAAATCTGATGTGACATTTTTTTGAGCATCTCATTTTGTAGATGGGGAGTTTTAAACTGTACTACCATCTGATCATGCCTTTTGTATTTATTGTATGCATATATCTACCACTTACAATTTATTATATAATTATCCCTGGAAGGAAAATTAGTCAGATGGTTAGGATGCTGGACTGGATCCAGGGAAAAAACGAGCTCATGCTAAATACTGGTAGGGGTTTTAAATTTATTTGGAGCTAAATGACTTAAACGATCCCTTTTCAATTTTGCTTCTCTATGGTGAGGAGTCATTGTGATTATTAATCTATGAATATTCTGAGGAGGGGGAAATATTAGTGTCACCATTAATATGTTTGGGATTTTTTTTTTCCTCTTAAAATTTGTTTTTAATCATGAGGAGACTATTATGAAGCAGTCCACATTTCTTGCTCTGTGGCATCGTCCAAGACACCTGTATTTTTATCCAGGTCCTGTAACTGCTGTTTGAGCAATGATGCTATCTGTTATGCAATATCCAGTCTGGACTTACAAACTGAGATGCTGGGTTACAAATTGGTTTCAGATGTTCAGATCTCTTCTGCTCTTTGGTTGATTCATCTTGGATCAAGCACTGGAAAAGGAAAAGTCCTGTTCTGGCAGGTGGATATTGTACTGCCTGATAGTTTCTAATTGCTTCAACTCTCTCTGATTGCCAACACCTCAGTCACTCTGTACACTAACCACAACGAATATTCTCAGGACAAATGTTTTATTCAGCATCTTTTTTTTTTTTTTTTTTTTTTCAAACAGGAAAGCTTTTCTTTCATTTTGTTTCTCTGCACAGAACATATTTGACTCATTAAATACTGTTTGGCAACTGCTATGAGAAATATGGGGGTTTTTAATGGAGTTCTTGTAGCTAGTTAAATGTATTAGATTGACATTTTTCAAAATACTTGTTTACTGGCAATGTCTGTAGATAGATTAGAATGAAAACAAACTCAACTTTATTTGTATTTCTGTTCCACTCTTAATGTCTTGTTGTTCTGTATTAAGACTATAGTGATTATTAACACTGTTGAGGGGTTTGGGTTTTTGTTGTTGTTTGTTTGTTTTGTTTATTTGTTTTTGTTTGGTTTGTTTTTTCCTTTGGAATTCAAATGGTAGGAGTGAGGAAATTTCCTCAAGGGGAGACTTCTTGATCTGAGATTTTTTTGGTGACTCAGCTGTGTAATTCTTAGGCTGAATTTCAACTCTCAGTGTACTTATTAGAAAGATTACCAAATTGTTCGTTGAGATAAATATACAAAGAGTTTCACACATTAATTACGAAGTGAATAGCAGTGTAGATGTATGGCAGGCTTGTCTCTTCAACCTTTGACCTTTGCTAATGACAAAGTGTATGAGCTAATTTTAAATAGTGGTGGACTGTGCCATCTAGTGTTCAATTCAGTACACGGTACTATTTGCTTGGAAATAGGTGAGTGGTTTTTTTGAACATGAAAGTTAAGACAGCAGGTAAAAAATCATTTAAAATTATAGATCAGTTTTTACTTAAATTTTGAGATAACAATTCATAATATTTTAAATTTACTTGGAGCTTTTAATATAAAGCAGATGAAGGTAAGCATTCATAAATTTTGCTGTGGAAAGGGAGTCCTGTTTTTCAAAATTATTCCTACTGGTTGGGAAGAAACATCATTTTGTTTTAGGTCAGTTCAGCTGCAGAAGTGTCTGAATTAAGTATGTATTCATGCTGTTTTCAGCTTTTACCACAAAGGAAATGCTGATCCTTGCATTTCTTCAAATATCTTTTTCTTTTTTATCATGCAGAAAATCTTGGGCTATAATTTATTTTTAGCTCCAGTTTGGCAGCAAGTCCTGATGGGATATCCTCTACATTCAGACTGTTTTAATCAAAGTTCATCTGTTGGAAGCTGAAAAACTAGGAAAGGACAACATTTTCAGTGTCAGTTGGTCACAGTGCCTAAATTGGTTGAGATACTTTGGACGATTCTATTATATACTTAAACATACTTTTTTGTTGTTTAAATATCTTCAGAAATCTCAATCTCTTTGTTATCAGAAACAATCAATTGACTTGGCAGGAAAATCAGATGAAGTGCCTACATTGTATATTCTATCTGAATTCAAAATTTTATGTGCACACATCTGATTTAAATTTGAATTTACAGGAAAAGGAGTAAATAATTAGCCAGTTTTTAGTATTAAAAAAAATCAGATGATTGTTAGAAGCAACTGATGCTACCTGTGTTGTTACATGGGTGTATCTGGACACTTAAATATTATGATTGTTTAAAACCCTCCAAAGCTAATGCATTTAGTGAAGAAACAGTAGTTATGAAGAACTGCTTTCAGAACTACCAATGAATTATTTAAGTCTTGATTTATGGGTTTGGTTTTTTGTTTGTTTTTTGCAAGATTATGATTACAATTATGATTTAAAGCAATTTGGTTTATGAACAGCCACTGTTTTGTAAAGATTTGAGTGTAGTTTGATGTGATGAAATATCTCTGAAATGTGCTTGAACTGCCTTTATGTTTATAATACCTGTTCTTTCTCTAGCTCTTTCATTTAAGACTCTTGTTGCAGATATATGAACAGAAAAATTAGGGCTTTGCTTCCCTTTTTTAACTGAGACTTGAGGCTCTGTGTGTAATAGGGATATGGCAGTGACGACAGAAATAATTTATTGAAGAGCGAGGGATAGGACTCTTCTCTACTCTTCAAGCAGTAATGCTTTGACCAAAAGACAGGACTTCTCTTAACTGAGTTCTTATCTAAAGGAAAAGAAAATGGGAATCACAGTTGGAATGAAAATGGTCTATTGCCAACATTATTGATGGAACTATCTCAGGCAAAAATGAGGTGTAAAGGGTTTTTGTTATAATCATTTACTGTGTGAATTGTGATAATGCCCAATGAGGGCTGTGACCCCCTCTGACAGATGGATAAACTGAAGTTGGGACCACTGCATACAACTTTTATTCATCAGCAAGGACAGTGCACGTATGGTGTGAATAAAAAGCCACTTTTTTGGCACATTTCAAGTGGGAGGTCTTAAAGGTAATTAAACTACTAAAATATTGACATGCATTTATGCTAGTTACTCCCTGTGTTTTGGATTTTGATACTGTTCCAAAACAATTATGCTCTACAGCACTTCATGTGTGTATTTTGTATATTTGTGGACTGTAATAAAGTACTTTGCAGCAAAATTTATTTGAAATATTAAAATTTTATCTTTACTTTACAGCTATATTTATTCATCAGTGCCACTTTCTGAGACAGGCTGGCCATTCTGAGAAAGCAGTGTCTTTGTTTCAGGCTCTGATTGACTTCACCTTCTTTAAACCTGACAGCGTAAAAGATCTGCCAACAAGGGGACAGGTAGCAATTTCCTTTTAAATGGGTGTATGTCCTTATGCATTACAGAGAATGATGTAACAGAGAAATGTTGATGAATTTTTAAGGACATAGGGAAATATTTTGAATCACAACTTACTTTGTGGTTCTTCAAGGTGATGCTTGCATTTGAAAAATGCTTGTGGATCCTCTGGAACTGCATGCCAAGTGGCTGCTTCTGCTGTATATGATAAAAGTGCGATAACCAGTCATTTCATGTCATCTTTTTACTAATTAAAGATGGAAAAAAATGAGCTGGCTGACCAGTGTCTGTGTCTAGTTGGTGCTTTCTCTGCTTCTTTTCCCCAGAACTGCTGTTGTTTTGTTACTGTTGATGGAGAAACCCGATAGGATCTATAATCTCTTTTCATTCTCATCAGTTCCTGCAGATATTTCTTAGGTTTTCTGTTATCTGTTTTCCGTAATTCTTTGATGGCTACATTAGGAACACCTTCATGCTTTAAAATATCTTTTATTTGACCCATGAGATTCCATTCAGCTTATTCTGTTAAAGTACTAAGTCATTTTTTTATTGATTTGCTCAGGAGAATGTTGGGTGTGCACCCCACTAATAATCAGTAGGTTAATATTTAGAGGGGGCTGTTGCCAATGTAGCGTCATCCCACTGAATAGTGAGATGCTGCTTCCTTTTTAATGAGCGGTAGGAAGGCCACCAGGTAGGCAGCTGGGTTACTGTAGAGGGCAGAAATTTAATTTCCTTCCGTTACCTCACCTTCTTCCCCAGCAACCACTGCTGAGACTCCATTTTTTGCTCTCTAGATTAATGCTGTTACCCACCAATGGAGCAATCTTACAGTTTAAATAATAGTGGTGTCCTCTTAAAGAGCCAGAAGTTTATAGAATTCAATCACAATCATCATGCAGGATGGGAGATTTGGTATAGTTCCATAGATAAAGCTTGAGTGACACAATCATTTGAAAAACTGCAAGATTGCATGTAGTGTTTAAAATCTCTTAAGAAAGCAGGATGGAAAGGAACCTCAGTATGAAAGGAGAGTGTTTGGATTGGGTAGTACAGTTCTTGAAAACAGGAAAATGCCAGCTTTACAGCTGACTGCCTGTTCTGCACTCTTACAGAAGCATTATGACTCAGTCTTGAATTACTTGTTTCCATCATGTTTTCACAGTTCATTTTCTCACTTGGAGCAAAGAATAAATCCATGAGGAGTAGAATTAGATTTTGCAGTTGCTGTAAGCCCTGCATTTGCTGTTCTGTTGATGCTTGATTTTTCTTAGAGTAAATTTTATTATTTAATGTTTGTACTAACAGTCACATCTCAATGTCCAAGTCAAGGTTTGGTGCGCAGCAGAAGCATCTAATAGGAGAGAGACAATTAGAGCTAAGTAGACACAAAGCAGAGGAGGAATTGATGACTCTGAAGATGACAGATTGCAAACAGGCAGTGACAAAGTCCAGACTAGAACCCTGGACTTCTGATTCACCAGAAAGTGCCCTTAAGTTGTTGATCACCCTGAAATCTGAGAGGTGAAAAACCTTACTGATCTTCTCCTCTTGTCCAGTCTTGACTCAGCGCATATTTATGTCCAGCCATAACATTTTGATTTGACCATAGGTGTATGATTGTCTGAATTATTCCATTAGCTGAATTCTTCATGGTCCCATGGAAGATAGGGAGGAGAGGAGATTTGGTTTATGAAAGCCACATCTTGGGGACTTTCGACCCTTATCCTTGAAGGATATGTATAGGACGTTTGTCACAAAAGTCTTTTGCTTTCTTTAAAGCCTAACACCTTTTAAAAGCAATCCTCATGAGAAGAGCTGATGACAATCCTGCTGTGCCACAGACATAATTGAAATACTCAGTTATGCTGATTCCTTGGCAGCATCTAACAAAATCTTCAGATACAGAAGTTGCACCCAGATAAGTGATTGTAGGGTCTGGAAAACCTAAGTTGACTCAGGTAGTGTCTGTACAACAGCAAAAATTATTTTTCTATATGTTTTATTTTGGTTTTCCCTGCCCAAAACAACAGGTGGAATTCTTTGAACCCTTTTGGGATAGTGGAGAACCACGAATTGGAGAAAAAGGAGCAAGAGGCTGGAAAGCATGGATGCACCAACAAGAAAAGGGTGGCTGGATCACTCTCAAGCCCGGTATGTCTGTGTCAGTATGTGCAGCTGTACGTCCACATGTTCTTCTGCACATTTTTATTAGAAGGATACACGCTGTTTATTCCCATGTTTTTGCATACAAGTTTTAAAAAATATTTACCAAGATTAAGATAAAGTATATCACACTTCACAGGGAAAGTGTGTGTTGACTGCTCTGTGTACGATATTGTTTATGGAATATTTTCCTTCCAGTGAGTGAGAATTAAAGGAAAGGATGGCATATCCTCCACTCTGAGCTGAAAAGGCTAAAAGTGGGAGTACTTGGTAGAGACCCACACCCATCACAAGTGGAAGGAAGCTCCTTCCATTAAGACCTTTTCATCATACTGGTAGACCATGTGGGATTATAGTATTAGGTGACAGTTGCCTCAAGGATTCTTAGCTTAATGACTATTTCTAGAATCAGATTTCAATTTCTTACAGCAAATATATAGTAGAAATAGGAGGAAAACCTTTCCGTTTTCTTTGTGATACAGAAAACAAAGAAATTGCATCTTTACTTGGCTTCTGGGTAAGTAAATAATTGTCTGAATTATTCCGTTAGCTTCTGGGAAACCTTTCTGCATCCCTGGGTAACCACAGATGCAGAAACACCTCCCTGCTGCTTAGTCCCACCTTGTCTTCTGTTCTACACTGCTTCCCTTAATGTCAAGGACTATTTCTCAAACAGATACATCTTGAAGGGAAGCAGGGGACTGGAATGTGTCTGACCAAAGATGAGCTGTCTCTACTTTTGCTGCTCCTGCTGCTGGAGCAACTCTAATGTGAAGCAAGTTTGGCTCTGCTTTTAGTAAACAAAGGAACTGAGAAATGATCCTGCACTTCCTTTGTCCCTGGTTTAAAATGGAATTTCCTTGCCCCTTAACTGAGGTCAGCAGTTCCACGGCTGATGGTATAGACCTTTTGCCCATGAACTGAGGAGACTCAGTATAGAGAAGGGGACTGCTGCCAGTCTTGGGCAGGTCCAGCATATATCAGTGCTTTTTACCATGTGTGACAAGCCCAAAAGTCCAGGTGCAGTCTATAGTCAGGTGTAATCTCTAGAACTTGTCAATTTTTTTCAGACTTTGGTTAGATCATGGAAATGCTGTTATTTTTCATAGAGTTACTGACTAAAGGAAAGGCAATAGATCACGAAAAATACATAGAGAGTAAAAATCTTGCCACTACCTGTTTGTTTTACCTGTAATGTAAAATTTTTAATTTGTACCAAAAAAAACAGTGCAGGTAACCGTAAATTTTGGGGACTTTTTTTTCCTCAACAACAAGAAAGAAAAAAAAATTGAAAAATCTCTAAAAACTTTCCCTTAACCTTCAAGTGTTCATCAGTTTCAGCACTGAGCTAATATATTGCTGTCACAGGAAAAATATGCTAATTGTATCTAATAATCCAGAAAGATTATCATAAAAGTGGACTGTGGTTAAGAACTTCCTTTTGTGTGTGTTTAACTATGTTGGTGTTTCAATTGCACATTAATTAAAATATTGAAAATACCAGATATTTTAAAGCAACATTGCCAAGCTTGGTTTGTGTTGTTTAACATTATAGTACTATTTTTACTTACACTGGTTTTCTCAAAATGTTTTATGCACATGAGCATTCGTAGAGCACGTTTGAGATGGTATGCCCAGGTATGAATTGAAGAACCTAAGTAGCACAAAAAGATGACTTGAGTCCTGGCTGTTGCTTGCAAACTGCTGTTGATAAAAGTGGTCCACAGCCTGTAATGTTTTCTTTTCTCCTCTATGGGAAAGTTTGAGTGCCAACACTGATTCAGTGGTTCAAAAAGTCTGGAAACCTACTCTTAGCAGAGTTGGTGTCAAAACCCAGAACTGTGATGTGGAAATTTTCAGCTGTGTCTTGTGTCTGTTTTATTAACACTATATTTGTTTACATTTTTAAGTAGTTAAATTGTATGTCAAGTCTGGCCTTTGGATTTGGTGGATTTCATTTTTCTTTAATAATTTTGTGTATGTGGGTGGTTGTCTCGATTTGGTTTTAGATGATGATGATGAAGAGGAGATTGATGAGGATCAAGAAATAAAGGATAAAACTCTCCCCAAGTGGCATATTTGGTTGGATATTGAATATTCTCGTGAAGCAAGGCATTGGTTACCTTGGAGACCAGACAAAAACAAAAAGGAAACTGAAGAAGATTGTGAAGATCCAGAAAGACAGGTCACTGTGACATAATAAAACAAAGGGAGATGATAAGACAAATTATCCTTTCATTTGAATTCATTGCAAATGAATATTTTAAAGGAGCAGTACTTTTCTTAGTTGGAAAAGAATTTTTGCTTTGTTGGGAATTCAAAATTTACCTGAGGTTTTGTGCTGAGACTTCTGAAATCCATGGGCAGCTTATGATAAACCTTGGAAAGGGCTGTAGGCAAAGAGTCTGTCTTTGCTGTTCTGTGATTTCTCTCACCTGTGTGTGGAAATGTCACAGAAATCTGTGTTTAAGACGATACATGCATTAAATAAACAAAGGTTTTGTTGCCTTCAAGTCAGATAGTTGGATTTTTTTTTTCCCTTCTTGGGAGGTAGATCAAGTCAGACATTGGTTTTCAAATAAAAATGTGTTAAATGACTTAAGCAGTAATATCTTTCAGACTTTCATTGTGTAAATTTTCTGTGAAGGTTTCTGATACTCAAGGGCAAAGAAATCTCTTGATAGCAAATTTGTGGTCTGACTGGAAGAGCACATCACATTAAAAACTTGTCTGTTTTTAATTTGAATGACATTGTTACCATTTAATAGTAATTATAAATCTTTATTGTCTTGAAAAGGTTTTTATAGTACATAAATTACAGGTTTGCTAATTTTATTTGATTGCATAAATTAACAGATTTTGCTTTAATTTGGATTTTTTCAGGTATTATTTGATGATCTTGGACCGTCTTTGATCCGGCTTTCTGATCCAGATCTTCAACATCAACTACTGTACTCATTTTTGCAATTTCTGGGAGTTCCATGTACAAGTAAACTCTTTCCTTCCAACCTCTATATTGCCATGGATGAAAATAATATCTTTGACAGTGTGCTTTCTGATGAAAAGCCACTGTCTTCTGTTGATTTTCCACTTTCTGGATTCAACAGTATTGGTCATATGGACACGATGCTACGAAGGAGACACCACATAGGCCACTATAAAGAAGGAGAAGAGTTCATACAGAATGTTTTTCATGTTCTTTTCCTGCTATTTTCAGGAAAGGAAAAATCTAACTTCTCCATTTGTTGGTTACAGTACGAAATATCCAAGGTAACGAGGAATCTGCATATAATCACTTTTGTGATGTGTGGTTTTCTTGTGTATTAATGTTTATATTCAATTAAAATAAATACTGATGAAATTCAAGTCTTGTAGGACTAAGTATTCAGATCAGGAAATGCCAGTTAGGATTGCACTGGGGGTAAAAAAAAAAACCAAACCAACAAACCCTTTTCTTCAGTACATGTTACACAGTGGCATACATGTAACACTCTCTTGTAAGGCCCCACCTGGAGCACTGTGTCCAGTTCTGGAGCCCCCAACACAAAAAAGACATGGACCTGTTAGAACAAGTCCAGAGGAGGCCACCAGGATGATCCGAGGGCTGGAGCACCTCTCCTATGAGGACAGGCTGAGAGAGTTGGGGCTGTTCAGCCTGGAGAAGAGAAGGCTCCAGGGAGACCTTATAGCGGCCTCCCAGTACCTGAAGGGGCTACAGGAAGGCTGGGGAGGGACTTTTTACAAAGACAGGTAGTGATAGAACAAGGGGAAATGGCTTTGAACTGGAAGCGGGGAGGTTTAGATCAGATATTAGGAAGAAGTTTTTCACTGTCAGGGTGGTCAGACACTGGAACAGGTTGCCCAGAGAAGCTGTGGCTGCTCCTCCCTGGAAGTGTTCAAGGCCAGGCTGGGTGAGACTTTGAGCAACCTAGTCTAGTGGAAGGTGTCCCTGCTGATGGCAGGGGGGTTGGAACTAGATGATCTTTAAGGTCCCTTCCAATCCAAACCATTCCACGATTCTATGAATATTTTTTGCCGCTTTGGATAAATGTTGTTATATGATACATTGTATGCTAGACAGGAATGGATGCAAGGGATTTTTTACAAGGGAAAGTGAATCTGCCAGGTCCTTCTACCAAACTAGTCCACTAAGTGCATAATCCCCAATACCATGATATGAGCACTTTATCAAGAAACCTAACTACTTCCTATACAAGTTACATTTGTAACACCCTATCAATCACTTGAATGTGGATTTATTTAGGTAAAACTGCTCTAAGAGATGCCCACAGAAGGATGAGAGTCCAGGTTGTCTTCTGAACACCTCAGAAAGTTTAGTATTGTGTTTCCTTGTGGAGAAGTTCCCTGTCTCTTACCCACACACTACCTGACCAGAAGATCTCCTGTAATCTTCCCGTCCAGTCTCCAGATATGTCTGTCAGCACATTCCCCAGCATGAAAAGCTACTTGGAGGTTTAATTGTGCTAGTCATAAGCTGCATCTGGATCATTTATTTTCCTTTTCTCAACCATTACAGGTTAATGGTTCTTTATTTGAACAGTTGACCTTTTAAAAGAGTGAAATCTGATAATGTCAGTGGTAGGAGTAAGAATAATAAGAGACTGTAATTTGGCTTTGTTGGAGGGAGCTGATAACAGGCAGTTGTGACAACTTAGAGTATTCAGTAGCAATGTATCTAGCTGGTGGTCAAATACAGAACAGTATGAAAACAAACACAATAACAAAATTAAAAAATGCTGTGAGTTTTTTTCCCCTTTCTTTTCCCATCCCTCTCAAAATTTGTTCTGTTTTTCCTTCCCTGCAGGTAGTTCAGTGTCTCCAAGCAAAAAACAAGAAGAAGCTGAAAGCACAAGGGAAGAAGAGTAAAAAGTTGGCCAAGAATCTCCTTAAAGCACCTGACAACCGAAACCACCTTTCTCTCTGGAAACTGTATGCCTACCTAGAATGGCTGCTTGGTAACACTGACGAGGCCAGGAAGGTATTTGACACAGCTCTTTGCGCAGCAGGGACAGGAGGACTGAAGAGTCCCCAGCTCTGCAGCCTCGGTCTGCTTTATGCTCAGCTGGAAGTGGAACTACTAGAAAGTCTAGAAGGAGCTGTTACGTCACATGCTGTTCATATATTGACCAAGCTGGTTGAAAGTGGACCATATGTGCCTTACAGTGGACAAGTGTTATCTGTGAGTGTCTTGAAAGCTCGTAAAACATACGAGCATGCACTGCAAGATTACTTAAGCAAAACGCCGGTTCCTGATCAGGATCAGCTGATTAACTTGGTTGGTTGTTACGCGCTGTTCCAGTATTTGACTGTTGGGATTGATGCTGCAGTGTTAGTATATGCACAGACTTCGGAAAAACTTGAAGCTCCTGGTCCACAGAAATGTGAAAATACTGGAGAGAATTTTGGCATTCAAAAATTTCCCACTGCTCTTGAAGCTGTCACACTGCTGCATACAAATTTACTCAGATTCCACATGAAAATGAGTGTTTATCCTTTGAATCCGCTGCGAGAGGCACTAACGGAGGCTCTGAAACGGTATCCTAGCAACCAGTCCCTTTGGAGGTCATATATCCACATCCAAAGGAAGTCTCACAGTGCCAGCAAAGCACGAAGATTTTTTGATGGTGTCACAAGGTCTACTGACTCTTTAGAGCCCTGGCTGTTTGCAATCCAAGCAGAGCAGATGAGAAAAAAACTCATTGAGAATGTGCAGAGGTAATGTCTTGTAGCTCCTTGTGGTTGTGCTTCTTCTGATTTGTCTGATCACTTAACAGAGGAGAGAAGATGCTGTCGTAGGTCTCGTTTTGCAGATGGAGCTGTAGCTAGGGAAGGTTATTTGTTCACGGCTGAACAGTGGGTCAGTGGCAGAATCCTGAACAGAATTAAAGGCCTAGGTGATAGTCTCACATCCTTTCTACTGGATCAGACTGTGGTTTGCTTTTTGTTTGATCACTTGCTACTGACGTCTGGATGCCAAACATTTAAGTTTTTTAAGTAACTGTTTAGGTGGCCAAGGCAGACACAGTGGGCTTAGAAATGGCTGCGTTTTCATACTGCGGCAGTAAGGAGCGTCGCGCAGAGCTGCGCTGACTGAGCTCGCTGCCCTACTTTACTCCTGGATCACAGGATACGGTTGTGGCAGATCTGTTTCCATAGTGAGTACTTGGGAGTTTAGCTTTCATATGAGGCTGTTGCTCGGTAGAAGAGACTGGAAATTTCCTGAATTCACAGTGTGACCTGGGCTCAGATGTTGTGCTCCTGGGAAAGGAGGAAAGGGTAGGAGATGTGGTGAGCAGAGGTATGTGTTCATTCTTAAAGCTTAGTCTGTAACTGTTGTGTACCCGTTGCTTGGAGCCACCTATCCACTGCTACCTACGTATCTCTAATAACATTGGCAGCTTGGTTCTTTGTGCTTGCACATAGCAACAGACATTTCTAGGAAATTGTTATCCAGAAGCTTTACATAGCTGTAAGATCACAATATTCACACTTGATGAAATTACAGAGTTATCAGTATACTTTAAAAAGGCTGCGCCCACTGCTTTGATTGCCATGGTCTGACAACAGACATGCATATGTGATAGTGACATTCCTGAGCTGCCAGTGTGTGCCCTCCTGAACTGTAATAGGAATTCTACAGCCACCAAATGTAAAGGAGGATTGTAATTTGATTCATGGTTAATTACAGACTGACACTATGATAGGTTTTCATTATTGTTACTGGAAACTGATGTTAAAATTACAGAATTATTATTCTCTCTGTGACATTCATGTTGCCATGAGTGTTCCAGCTGTTTCTTCAAGCTCAAGCATCAAAAATAAGCCAGTCTGTTACCAGCTGTAGATAGAAATCAGTGCTTCAGTGAAAAATACATACCTGCTTTTCTGTTATGCCTGGAACTTAGGGGATTTCAGTTCACTTAGGGGTGAAAAAGAAAGTTATTATTGTAATCATGGTTGATATCCAGAGCTGTGATCTAGGCCTTGATCCAAAACCAACATATGGTCTTACAGAGGTGCCGGGGTAGATTTGAACAGGCTTGCCTGGGCACTAGACTTCAGTTTGGTTTGAGCTGCTGTGCCAAGCTTGGAATGATAAATGATCTTGAGTGAAAACTAAAATAAGATTAAGATCATATAGTCGTGGATTATTATTGTACTTGAAGAGAAATTATCTCCTCCAGTTGGACAGGGTTAATTTTTCAACATGCTAAAAAAAAGAATTTTCACAAAAATACCTTATTTTTATTCTTTTAACTGATTTTCCTGTTTAGAAATGTGTTGGTTAGATTAGCTAGTGCTAAAAATCTGGTTTATAACATTCAGAGTTTGTAGCATGAAATGCAAAAACCTGGCTATATACAGTGCTATGTGAACAGAGACAGTACGTTGACCTTGACCCTCTCATACCTGGATGTGATCCTTCAGCTTGGGTTTAAGGGATTGTGGTTTCTTTTTTCCTCTGTGTTCCAGGGCAGATGTTGGTGAAATACATTTCACTATTCCTGAAACTGGGTTAACAAATCGGATCGTAGCTCTATTTGAACATGCAGTTCAGAGTGAAAATGGAACCCATTGTCCACTGCTCTGGAGAATGTATTTGAACTTTCTGGTAAGAAGACAGTATCAGTTTTAATTTATTTTTTTTTCCCTGTATTTGGAATTTCTCATTAACACAGCTACAATGCTGTATAAAAAAGGAGTACTAATTGCTGCCGTACCTGTATGATTTGCAGGGTGATCTATTTGAATTGTAATGCTCCTTATTGCTGGGAATATTAGGGAAAATGTAACTCACATGGGTTAGAAGGAGCAATAGCTTCCCTCAGTGTAGTTTCAATATAGGTGCAGGCAGGTTATGGTGGTTGCCATCTTACGTAGATAAAGAATATGTCATGTCAGTAGATGGATTCCAGCCAGTCTTACTGACAACATAAAGGTCAGGGAGCAAAATTTAAGAAAACAAGAAGCAAATTGTAGGACTTATTTTTAGGTAAGTTAATTCAGCAAAGATGACTTGTATTTATGTTTTACACCTACTTTATGTTTCTGTAAGGAAATTATAAGGACTTTGATATTTCAGTCAAATCTAGTTCCTGATTTTGTGTAACTTCACAGAATGGTTGAGGTTGGACATCTGGAGGTCATCTTGTCCAACTCTACTCTTCAAGCAGGGCCACCTAGAGCCGGTTGGCCATAACAATGTCTAGATAGCTTTTGAATATCTCCAAGGATGGAGACTCCATAACTCTCTGGGCAACTCATGCTAGTGTTCAGTAACCCTTGCAGTAAAAAAGCGTTTCTTGGTGTACAGACAGAGCCTCCCGTGTTTCAGTTTGTGACCATCACCTCTCATCCTGTCACTGGGCACCACCCCTGAGGCTTTTATTCTCCAGGCTAAACACTGCCCGCTCTCTCAGCCTCTCCCCGTAGGAGAGATGCCCTAGTCCCTTAGTCATCATCGTAGTCCTTTGTTGGGCTCTCTCTAGTATGTCCATGTCTGTCTTTTACTGGGAAGACAACAGCTGGGCACAGGACACCAGATGTGGCCTCACCAGTGCTGAGTAGAGAGGAAGGATCACCTCCCTGGGCCTACTGGCAGTGCTTTGCCTAATGCAGCCCAGGATACCTTTGCTGCAAGGGCACATTGCTGGCTCCTGTTCAACTTGGTGTCCACCAGGACCCCCAGCTCCTTTTCTGCCAAGCTGCTTTCCAGCTGAGTGGCCCCCAGCAGATATTTGTGCCTGGGGCTGTTCCTCCCCAGGTGCAGGACTTCACACTTCTTGTTGAACTTGATGAGGTTCCTGTCAGCTCATTTCTCCAGCCTGATGTGGTCGCTCTGCATGGCAGCAGGACCCTCAGGTGTATCAGCCACTCCTCTCAGTTTTGTGTCATCTGCAAGGTCACAGAGTGTACTGTGCTCCATCAGTCAGATCATTAATGAAGATGTTGAATGGGATTTGGTCCAATATTGACCCCAGGGCTACACTGCTAGTTACTGGGCTCCAGCTCCACTTTGTTCCACTGGTCATCACCCTCTGGGCCCAGACATTGAGCCAGTTTTCAGTCCACCTCACTGTGTGCTCATCCAGTTCTTACATCAACCACTTGTCTAGGAGGATCTTACGGGGAACAGTGTCAAAGGCCTTAATGAAGTTCAGATAGGCAATGTCTACTGCTGTCCCCCTTGTCTACCAGGCTAGTCATTTTACCTTAGCATTTTGTCACGTTGGTCAAGTGTGACTTCTAGTGAATTCATGCTGACTACTTCTGATGATTTTCTTTTTGTTCATGTGCTTGGAAATGGTTTCCAGGATTAGCTGCTCCATCACTTTCCCAGGGCTCAAGGTGAGGCTGACCAGTCAGTAGTTCCCTGGGTGCTCCTTCTTGAAGGTAGCAGTGACATTTGACTTTCTTCAGTCTTCGGGCACTTCTGATTGCTGTGATTGATTAAAGATTATCAAGAATGGCCTCCCAATGACATCTGCCAGCTCCCTCAGCATTTCAGGAATTCCAGGTCCCAAAGAGCAGGAGGAAAGTGTGGAGCAAGGAAGATGTACCCTTAGCGGAAGAGGATCAGGTCAGGGAATACTTAAGCAAACTGGACGTGCCTGCGTCCATGGGCCCTGGTGGGATGCAACCCATGTGTGCTCTGTACTTGTATCAAATAGTTGAGCAGGTACATTGAGGAAGAACTTTTAACTCCTTCCAGATAGATGCTAATTTGACAAACTCATTTTTGTATGTAAAGGGATCCGGCTTTAACAAACTTCTGCTGAGTAAGAGAATGTATGTGCTTGATCTCTTTGGTGCACAAAAATAATGTTTTCTCACCGTCACTGTTCCAAAGGTGCTTCTGTGTAGTGTGTGGCGTGTCAGGTGTAAGTTTTGGTTAGTGATTTGCACTGTGTATTGTTGTCAGATACAGGCAAAGGCACTGGCTTTAACTGAAACACTCAGCCCAGGCTCTATTAGTCTTTGTTTTACTTGTCTTACAAGTAAAGCCATGGAACTCCTTAAAGACATCTCTTCTGTTACACTGAGGAACGTCACCAGTGTCACCAGTGTAACCTCTCCAGTTGCACAGCTACCACAATGCATAGTGACAAGGATTCCCCAGCAGAGGAGCCCTGAGCTTTTCGGCAGTAATTTCTTTCAATCAGAGATAATAATTGTATTATTTCAGCTATTACTGCATTGAAGTATGAACATTTTTTTCTCACACAGGCTTCAATAGGCAAAAAAGAAAAAAGTAAAGGATTGTTTTATAAAGCCCTTCAAAACTGTCCTTGGGCAAAGGTAAGCATAACAAAAAATATAAACCTGTCATCACATTCTAATTTTTAAAGTTCTGTGGGGTTTTTTTTAAGTTAGAATTTAGTAGTTGTTGTAATGAGTTATATGCAGACAAAAGAAGAGATTTCTGAAGGAGAAGTACTGTAAGATTTTCTGCAAATAAGAGATGCACCTGAAATGGAAATAAACATAGTGGTCAGTGCTGTTTGCATTTCAGAACAGACTGTTGCATTGCACGAGACAAGGAGATAAGAAATTCTTCTCTGTGATCTAGAAGTGAATGTGTCTTTCAGGCCAGGTTTCATCATGAGCATGGTAGTAGCAGAAATATATAGCCAAGTAAAAATATATTTAGTTACTAAGAAATTATTCAGGGGCACCTGCAGCTCCTCAGGTAATGTCTGTATATGGTGAAAGTGCTCCAGTGCCTCTTGACCTATGTTTTATCTTTTTTGAATAAAATTATATAGTAAGAGTTGGAAAAGACTTGATTAAACATCTACATTGCTGTCACTGTAGAATTACTGATTCTGGTTCCGTTATTTTAAAGGAGTACATGGTATTTCTTACGTTCTTGCTACAATTGTTTGCATATCTACATGCTTCTTTGTACTGTGTTTCTTGCTATGATAGAAAGATGGCCCAGGAAACGTTCTCCTTGTCTCTCTAGGTACTGTACATGGATGCCATAGAGTACTTCCCTGATCATCTGCAAGAGACTCTTGATCTAATGACTGAAAAAGAATTGAGAGTGCGGGTGCCTATGGAAGAGCTGGAACTGCTATTAGAGGTTTAAAGGAAGACTGTAGAGAGTGGAGAAAGTACAGAAGCTAGTTCCAGAACCAAGTTAGACCTGTCTCTGTTCAAACAGGAGCTCTGTTGGGACTTGGGTACTTTGTACTTTGAGCTTTTATATGAATTGCTATCAAAATGGAGTTCTGCGAGCTGCAAGTATTCTGGAATCAAGTACTGCGTTTACACACAAAAATGCATCCATTTCCCCGAAGCATTGCTGGCTCCCACAGAAGGATACCCTCTTAAAATATCCTCCTGTTTCATACTGCCCACATTTCTTAGTCTATTGTTTGAATTTACATTCCCTAGAGTTCAGTACAGATGCAGTACATGCCAACTATGGTTTGGTGAGCAGCACAGGAAATAAACATCTGCCAAATGGCTGCTCCACTGTCCTCTAGTTGGCAGACTTCAGTTATTTCCTACAACTTGGTATGCATGCGTGTGTATATTTAACTACCAAGTCAAACAGCAGTTACATCTGTACATAAACTGTTAGTAAAAGCTAAATCTTTGCTTCAGCCGGCACCTATTTTGGACTTGTATTTGTATGTTTTGACAGATGACCATTTTAATATGAATATTTATGAAAAATATATCTGAATATTTGAAAATTCAGAAGGGACTTGAATTATTTTTTATTTCTTAATTTAACAGAACTGTGAATGTATTAAAAATTAAATTGTATCCATAGTGCATCTCTAAGCAGCTCATATTTAAACCTGGTTTTGTAATTGGTACTCTTCTTTTGACCCAAAGGTAGGCAGTTGTCATAGGAGGTCTGTTCTGTATTTAATCCTCACCAAAGGAGGCAGAGTAATGAAAATGTGACTGTTTGATTAGTAGTTTCTATTCCGAGAGTCTTTAGGCAAGCTCCTAGAGAAGTTATATGAAGTACGGTAACGATTTAAAGATAACGTTATCTGTTTATTTTATAAGACAGAATATGTTGAAATGTGTGAAAGACTGTTCAGCACCCCTGTGCTTGAGACCCAGTACTCAGAAACTGGATCTCCATCTGGAAGAGGCTGCCTGCAGCCACGGAGCAGCTAAAACTCTTTCAGAGGTTTTTCAGGAGAAGAGTAACAACTGTTGCAGCACTAAAACAATCAGACTCACCCAGCTGATGAGATCTGATTACATGGAAAACTACAGCTGGACAAACCCAAAGGACCTGTGGCTCAGTTGTGCCTGGCAGGATGTGATACATCTTAGTTTAGGCTGCACTTCATTTATTCCTTTCTAAAATTATTTTAAATAGCAGTGGGAATGTGCAGAATTTTAAATGGCATTACAGCACTTCTTAAGAGCCTTATAATACTGCTGGGGTTGCAGGTGATGCTGGTTTTGCTATAAAAGTAATTGATTAGTCTTTGTAAAAAAATACCTACTTTATTGTTTATACCCAGAGCTCCTGAATTGGAGGTAGGAGTTACTCTGTGCACGGAGCAGGAGCATCGCATTTTTGTGTGTGTGCATATGTGTGTGTGTACGTGACCTCAGAAGCTCATCTGCTCCAGCCTTTCGTGGGGCAGGGTGCCTAGGTGAGATTGTCTGGCACCCCGTGATCACCTCCAGCGAGGGCAGCGATGACTCGTGTTTGTCACTTTTCTCCTCCATCCGTCCCCTTTGCACAGCTTCTCCCAGCGCAGCGCTCATGCTGCTCCCTTCACTGGGGGTGTCAGAGGCTGCTCGCTTTCTCCAGGAGCTCCCCTAACTCCTGCCTTTTAATGCAGACCCCACTAGGTTTTTCTGTCCTTATGGGGAATCTACTCCCTCTTTACTTTCTCAAGGTCTTCATTACTTTTGTCTTCACCTTTGTGACTCAAGTTCAGAAATGTTGGAGAAAGTGTCAGAAGTTGAATTCTGCTGCAAAGGTAAGAATTTAATTTTCAGCTCTGTTTCTGTTTCAGTTACTGTTGTGGCAGACAGTTTACCAGAACAGTTCTTGGTTTAGGTTAATGCATTGCAGCTTTCCTTCACTCAGCTGAAGCGACGTCGTTGTGGTTGGTGCTTCCAGCCAGCATCAACAGCTTTGCTTGCCACACGTCTTAAAGCTCTTCAGCCCCTCAAGCGAAGATGAGATCAACTGCCATGATTAGAAAGTGCTAAAAAATCACTTGGCTTTTGTGACCTTTCCAAGGAGATGGATCTCATAAGGTTTATGAGAATGGGTAATAAAACTTTTCTGCTTGTTTTTCTGTCTCCAGCTGAAAAACAACTCTATTTCAGGGTTCCTGTCATCCAGATCAAATTAAAGACTCCATTCAGCTCTAGGGTTTGTTTTTAACAATGAACCACATAATTCTAACCGAAAAACAGTCTCTTGGCCTTGCTGCTGCCATTGTTACAGCGCTGGCAGTTACCGAACGCAGTGCTCTGCGTGTACCTCTCCAGTGTCTGTTCCTGGCCGGCACTTGCTCCCGCAGAAAGTTTCCAGAACAAAGGCTGCACGTTGCTCAACAGCGGTCTGTACATGGAATTTTTCTGTAAACCTTAAAAATCACACGTACAACATCTGGAAGTTAATTACTTTGAACTTAACAAGCACTTCACAGAAGTGTGCTACACAATACTTGGTCAGCAGTATAGGCAGTGCTAGAATGTAGCAGTCATGGCTGTGGCGCTGGAGCTGCAGGCAGTGGATTTGTTTGGGGGGAAGAATTCAGGTTAAGATGACACTGCAGAACACCAGGCATGTGACTTGCAGTTTGAGCGTCTCTCTGCAGTGTGACAAACTGTGCACCTCTAGCTGGGGCTGGTCGGTGCCTGTGCCTTAACAGAACATAGCCCTTGCCTCGGCAGTGCCGGGCTGCAGAGCCCCCTGCAAGCACAGCTGGGTAACAAACTGAAACCAATTTATAAACTCTTGAATGTCAGGTACAAGTACCTCACCCAAACATGCCGAGATCTTTAAACTAAGAATGCTAACGAGCATCCACCTTCCTTTCTTGTAAGCAGAAGTGCTAGAGAGAGATGGGCACCTTTAAAGTGTATCTGAATGTTATTAAGGTTGCATGATTTTCATTAATTTTTATTTGTATGTGACTTAGGACACTGGGGGACTCAACAGTGACTTCTGTCCTAGTCAGCCCCTAAAAAGATACAGCAAAGTAATTACTTTAAGAGCAGCAGCAATTATAGGGCTGTTGTAAAAGACTGATGTGCCCAGCAAGGACTGACAGTGCATCAGCAGCGTGGTTTGGGTCACTGAGACAGGCACTCTCATGTCACTCCTACTTTTTCCTGGCAATAAGTCTGACTACAGCAACAGGCAGTTCCACAGCAAGAGCAGGTCTTTGCCACCAAAACCAGTTCAATTCAAATAAATGTTTTATTGGGAAATGAAGTGTTACACTGACTGAAAAACCACAGTCCACCAGGATTTAACCTCTTCAAGAATGAAAGTGAGCTACACTGTGTGGTTTTACACAAGACTCTCATCCCAACCACAGACAGAGTTCCTGATAGTCCCCAAAGAGACAAGTGACTTAAAGATACAGTCCCTCAGGGGTTCCCTCCTGCTTCTTATAGAGCACATTCTCTTTAGACTTTTTGAAGTCTTCATTTGTTACTTTCATGCGCCGTTCCCGCAGAGCCATCAGTCCAGCTTCTGTACAAATTGCCTGCAACAGAGAAAGCAAGAGTAAGTTCCTGGCTCTGTGCAGCCTTCTCAAGCCACCCCGCAGGAGACAGCAGCACTTTCCTACAGCTCGGACTGACGCTGTCGTGAAGAGAGTTAATGAAATTTGCATCTTAAAGTTTGATACTGTCCAGTAGCACAGAAGCACATAAAACAGTCTGGGTAAGGCTCCATAAGTATGTCCTCCTGTAGTCAGAGTAAGGCTTGTGTGCAGAAGGTGTTTCCCTCCTGCTGCATCCAGCTCTGCAACAGTGGACGGTGTTGTCCTTCTGCCACGAGGTGCCAGAGCACCGCCACATTTGATTAAGCTCATGAGCGTGGTAACACTAGCAAGGGCTTCTCTGCTTTCGAGAAGCAGAGATGTATGTTTGAAGCTTCCTAAGCTATGGTTCCATTTTTATCTGCTTGCAACATAGCCTCTAAAAATGCTTTTTAGTCTGCACTATCTTAATTACTGTTTAAGGTACCCGGCCTGTTTGTGCAAGATTCCACATTCCACTTCTAATTTCCACTTTGCTGCTTCTGAAGTTTCACAGGTACATACAGTTACCAACACGAGCTACCAGATAATTACAATTTTGGAAGGTTTCCCATTTGTAAAGCCGAGTATGTGGCTTATAATAAAAGGTATTAAAATATTTATTCAAGGTATCCCACTGTCCCTCTGTGATGTAACCACAGGAAGCAGAGAAAAGTTTCAGCACAGAGTAATGGGATTTGTGTTTTGAAGTATAAGCAACGGTGATGTACAGACCTTAATATCTGCACCACTGAGATCATCTTTTGCCATGATCAGCTCATCCAAAGTCACATCATCTGCCAGTGTCATCCTGCTTGTGTGAATCTGAAAGATTCGTTTCTTGGTCTTTTCATCAGGCAGAGGGAACTCGATTTTCCTGTCAATGCGTCCTGTGCAAAAGAAGAACTCAGACTTAGTGTTTTGCACGCAGCTAGTGGAAGGAGAGCGGGAAGAACATGTCAAGGTTAGACTGACAGTAACTGTTTCTTCACACCCACAATCAATCACGTCCTGGAGTGCCAAGTGAGATCAGACTATTCCGTTTGTAATGACCAGGAAGCTACTGGAGCTGAAGGATACCACGCTGCTGAGAAAGTCTGTGTCACTGCAGGTAAATGACACCTCATCTGGGAGGCACGAAAAACCACAGGTTCCTTGAGTCACATGTAGCCACAAAACACAATCTGTCACACCACAGAAAAGTATTAATCAAATACGTATGTTCTTGTAATAAATTTTATCCTACTCTGAAATTACATTTATCTCCCAAGTTTAATTTTCGGCCACATACACACACCAAGTGAATCACTGTGGCAACCTAGAGAACTCTTCCTCCCTGTATCACTGAATTCCTCTGTGCAGGACGGTTAAACCAAACAGAAGAAGGAAGGTTTTGCATAAGATGGTCTGTTGCAAGTTCCTACCAGATGTTTCCTTTGTGCCAGCAGGGACTTTGGATGTTCTGGTACTCATTGTTCCAACTTTAATAAGTGATCTTTTTAAAGATATTTTCCATCTCCGGATCACTCCTGTTTTTCTTTAGTTTTACAGTATCTTTTCTAAATAGGGTTGATGGCACCACATAGGATATTCCAGACTAACATACACAATGGTAAATCAGTCTGCCAAGCTGCTGGAAGTGCCCCTGTTGCTCAAGCAATGGTTGTAATTTAAATACTTGATAGGTGTTGGAAGTTTCTTTCCAACTAATTTTAAATCATCTTGGCTTGTCTTTAATATTGGCATAGTACTTTCTCCTCTGTACTCTAACAGCAGCACTGGTTTTGATTTGGAGGGGTAAGGCTAAGATGGTGACAAAACCAGACCTTTTGAAAAGAACACAAACATACCTCAGCAACTTCATACCGTGGAGGTGTTTTCCAAACTCCTTGGGTCCATATAATCTAGTGACTGTTCAGAGTCATCACTTGACAAATTGAATTATCTTTGCTCTCTATCTTACCTCTGTTACTTCAGAAGGAAAAATCTTTACAACGTCTTTACTGCTTAAGGTTTACTTGAGGTCACTAACGGCAGGCTTAGCTTATTCCTTTGATCTCCGTGTTGCTTTCTAACTTCTCATTTAACAGACCCCACAGGTGTATTATGTTCTGGTACATTTTTAGTGGCCATTTAAAAATACTACTTGTGCCTGTTCAAGCTCTTGGCTCAGCATGTCATGCATATGTCAAAATAAGGTTATTACTTCTCCCTCACTCCTCCCCCAGATGCCAACAGTGGGCCAGGCCAGTAAGGAAGCAGACTGGCTTCCCTGCATCAAAATCCAGGCTCTCCTCGTTGAGGCCGATGTTCTCATCTGTGAAGCACAAGTGGCACTGCCTGACACCTCACCCAGCTGCGTGCCATGGTGCTGCTGCTGCTGCACTCCAGCTCGCCTTAACAGTTACTGAAAACAGCTGTGCCATCTTAATGCAAATGGAGACTATTCCAATTGTTTATGTACATATAAGAGGAGTGAGCACTTTTATTCTCTTCCACAGGTTTTTCTCCCATTTGGAAACTTGTGAACAGATTCTGATTTTAACAGATAGGCCAACATAGACAGGATGGGGAATAAAGACAAACCAGTAACTTGCATTCTTTTCACCAGCCCATGCTTGGTGAGTTATGACAAGTCCTCGCACAAGAAAAGTGACTCATGCACACACAGTGGGAAGTCTCTTACCTGGCCGAATCAAAGCTGGGTCCAGTGTTTCTATTCTGTTTGTAGCCATGATAACTTTGACATCCCCCCGAGAGTCAAACCCATCCAGCTGGTTCAGAAGCTCCAGCATCGTACGCTGGATCTCTCTCTCACCACCTGAATTTGAGTCATACCTTTAGGAAAACAATATGGTCAGAAAAAGCACTATACAAATTTAAGAACATACTTCACATAACTGCCACAAACTTATAAACAAAATAGTGTGTGGTGGTTTGGGTTTTTAAACACCCATAACAGATTATTTTTTCACTTAACGTTACCCATGAAAACAAAAAGCCGGTTTTCAGAACCATATTGTGACATCTAGGTAAGTAAAGAGACACTGAACTATTCTTGTAGCTGGGGAAACAGCAACCATGTGAAGGAAATCTGTCCCTTTTCTATGTTTGTTATGTATTTGGAAGCCCCCTCCCCTTAACAAAATTAACAAATTAACATTAAAAAAGGAAAAAAAAACCCTAATTCTTAAAAGCACATGCATCCACTTCATAGAAAATAGAGCTTGTCACTCATTTTTCCATTTCAGAGTTTTTCTTTGTGCACTCAGTTATAACTGGATCCCAGTTTAACTCTGCCCATACAGGAGCACAGGCACCAGGGGCTGTATTTCTGTGTTTTGTTGTTTAGCTATTTCATTTTGCAAACATCAAACTAGAGAATCTACACCCAAAAAAGCTCAGTCACATTTAGGAACAGTTTGAAGCAACACAACATTTATGAAGAATTCCCTGTGTTACGCACTCCACCATTGGTCCAATCCTTTCTACATAAGCTGAAATACATGAGGCAGAAGCTGGGTGGTCCTGGGGCTTCAGGCTAGTAGCTGGGTAGTAATAGGTATGAGCATCTTTTTATTTATGCAGTAAATCTTTGACTACTTCAAAGACTATTTGTCTTAAACCAGCCTAAGGAATTTTGAAAAAAATAAAACTTGAATACAAGCTGAACAATAGTTTGGTGTGACAGAAGCAACGCTTCTCCATGACTTCACATTCTGTAACTTACCATAGACTATTCCAAGAAGATAAGTATTTACCCACCTGTCTGAACTGACAAGTGATACAGTGAAATATTCTGTATTAAATACAGAATCACTAAAGCCAAGTAAATTTGGATTTGCACTTCAAGTACACCACAGGAACTTTACATAGTGGCTGTTTAAGACATTCTATCAAGGAGATGCTACCAGGCAGCAAGAGAACAGAGGTTAAGTCTCTGGTCATGTCTATTTAACATGAAAAGGTTGTGACGTATTTTAGTTTCAAATAAGTTATTTGAAGTTTTAGTTGTTAAAAATACTTACATCAAAAAGAGAACGAAAACGGCAGCAGAGCTAACAAACCGAGCATCAATACAGCTGCAGAAGAAGTGTTTCTGGGAAACCCTTTGCTGTCCCTGCCAATACCCACGTGCGAAGCGCAAGGCAGAACACGGTACCTCTTTGTGCCAATGGCATCAATTTCGTCAATGAAGACGATGGATGGAGCGTGCTCTTCAGCCACACGGAACAGTTCGCGCACCAGCTTCGGACCGTCCCCCAAGTATTTCTGTATAAGCTCTGAACCAACCACTCTCAGGAAGGTCGCTGAAGTCTGGTTTGCCACTGCTTTGGCCAGTAAAGTTTTACCTATTTTTAGTTGGGAAGAAGTGCTGTCGTTAGTCTGGGCAGGGGAAGTGCTTCAACAAAAGTGTCACATGGCATTTGTGACGGACGTGGCAATGCTTTAATACTAAGGAAGCTTAATTTACTTCGCTTGTGTTAGCACAGCTGTCAGTGCGAGATACCTGTGCCAGGTGGGCCATAGAGAATGACTCCTTTGGGTGGTTTTATACCCATCTCTTCATAATATTCAGGATGGGTGAGAGGAAGCTCCACAGACTCCTGCAGCACGGGAAAAACAAACCTGAGTTGTAAGAAAGAGTGAGCACTCTCCACAGAAGTTCTGTGGGGGTCTCAAGAACAGCATTAATAAAAGTAACGAAAGCAAAGAGAACTTCACTAATTTCATGACAGACCTTGTAAAATACGTGTCTCTGCTGCCTCCAGTTCTAAGGCAGACAGCTACTCTATCTGAACAGGTCTTCCTATTGTTTCCACTTGACATGTGGCAGAGCAGCAGTGAGTGGTCCCCCTCCTACAACCTAAAGGCATCACGCTGGGTTTAGAACCCACAAACACTCATAGAGAACCTTGGGGTGGATGGACTCTTTATGAAAGGATGCCTTACACCATGAGTTGCCAGATTAGTACTACAGTGCAGTATTCTAAGAGCATTTGTCATTTTGGATGCCTACCCAAAGCAAAGAGGTTGAGTTTTACCAGGGTTCAGATGAAGCTCTGCTTGTAGGTTTAGGGAAAAAAAATCAAACCAGAAAAACAAATACAAAAAACCCCAACCAAACAACAAACAAATGCAAAACCAAAACCAGCCAAAGAAACTCCTCCCCACCAAATCCCCAGATATCACAGCATCAGGCACTCAAACCAGCCTCTGCGCTTTTTGTAATTAAACTCTCACCGTGCAATAACCAGTAACGCTACATGGTGCAAAACAGTAAGTTACTGCACAGATTTTAGGAGCTCAGGGCTCTACGAATTCCACAGTGACTGAAAGGTCTCTGTGTACAGTTTGCGAGCGGGTACGTCGCCCACTGAAGAGCTTTAGGGCCACGAGTCTGCCTAGCAAAACCCAATGGAGAAATGCACTAGCAAGACACAAAGGAGCGCTACCTGCGCAGCAGCCGGTCCTGCTGTTACACTTCCAAGCTCCCAGCACAACAGCTGCCCACTGGCCCACTTAACAGTGCACATTAGTACAACCGAATACCTTGATTTCCTGAATCTGGTTGTCAAGGCCACCAATGTCAGCATATGTTTCTTGAGGAGCTTTCTCCACCTTCATCACAGTAACTAAAGGGTCTGTGTCATCCATCAGGACTCCTATCACAGCATGAACCTAATTCAAGCATTAAGAGTTGTCAAAGAAAGCAGGCAGCATTATTAACACAAGCTCAAGCCTAAACCCAGTGCCCATCTATTTGGGTGCATGAGATAAACAGCATTAGCTCTCAGGCTCCATGATCCTGTGATTCTCAGAAAAAAAAGGCCAGTTAAAAACAGTACAAGAACTTGTGCCTCATTTTATAAAAACAACTCACCTTATGATTTAGCAAAACAGAGCAGCCTGGCTCTAGCAGATCCTTGTCCACAAAAGACAGAATACTGACGTAGTGTTCCGACCCTACTGATGTGGACACGATAGCGTGGTTATCATCAATGATCTCCTCCAAGGTGCCCACGGACATTGGTGTTCCCCTCAGATCATCCACCTTGGATCTTTCTTCCTGTCACAAAGAATCCAAGAAACAACTCAAGAACACAAGCAAACCCAGTTCTGCTAATGGGTTGGGCCCCTTCATCTATTTCCCTGAGCTGAGGCACAACATGGTTAAAAGCTGCCTGCACATTTGGGAGTTTCATTTTCCCACCATTTAAAGACAACTTATCTTATTCTTGTACAACCCTGACTCAACAGTTGGCACCAAATAGAACAGAACCAGTCTTTGCTCCCTGTTGTTTCGCTGCCCCAAAAGGAATAAAAGCACAGGCCAGTAATAAAATCCACTATTATCTTAGAGTCTCCCATTTAGACACTAGTACGTGGATGCGCAGAGCTAAAATACTGTTTCTTTCTCTGCTGGGGGATATCTGGGAGCTGCATTTTAACAGATCACTAAGAAAAAAACAAACCACTGTGGCTTCATAGAATGGTTTGGGTTGGAAGGGACCTTAAAGATCATCTAGTTCTAGTTCCAACCCCCCTGCCATCAGCAGGGACACCTTCCACTAGACCAGGTTGCTCAAAGCCTCACCCAGCCTGGCCTTGAACACTTCCAGGGAGGAGCATCCACAGCTTCTCTGGGCAACCTGTTCCAGTGTCTGACCAGCCTCACAGTGAAGAATTCATCTGTGGTAACCCATGCTTGGACTAAAACCATTAAACCACTAGGAAAAAATCCTGTTTCTGGACAGTAATTGAGATATAATGAAGAACTGTAACATACATAACACATTTGTATTGACTTACACATCCATGGCACTTTATTTCCATTCCTTTTGTACGAAGTAATTTACATTAGAACACTTAGTGTAATATCAGAAGTAACAGTTCACTCAAACCTCACCTCTTGTTTTTCTTCCAAAGGTTTCATCTGTTCTTGATTTCTGATAAATTCTTCCTCCATTAAGAGGTAATCTTTAATTCTCTCCAATTTCAACAATTTGAGCCTACACTGTGTGTGAGGAGTCACTGCAATCAAAGTAGAATCACAACATTTTAGACAAAGTTTGACTTGACACTAATTCATTACCAGACATTCTGCTTTATTTTCTGACAATAACTTCTCTATGAGCAGTAGTCACTATTCCACTTGTCCCACTGGAATTCTAGGTAAAAAACATCTTTAAAGGTCATGTTTCCCCTGCATTTCTCCTAATTTCAATTCCTCTCTCTCTCTTACCCAGAATCCATGGGCTACATCTTGCCTAACAACATTTTTACATTAATTAGAAATAAAATCACATTTGTCCTGCTGTTTAATCATTTGTGACCTATGTGCAGCCAGATCCAGGGGAAGGAACAGCTTTGGATTTCTGGAAGAGTGGACAGTCCCCAGGACTGCCCAGGCAGGCAGAATGCTTACCCAGGGGGAGTTTACTGGCAGCATCTGGTCCCTTTGTTTTCTTCTTCTTTTTCCCCACTCTGGTTGGAACTGGAGGTTCATATTTCTTCTTCTTGTCCTTATTCATAAAGAGAATTCCATGAGGAAAAAAAAAAACAAATCAGGATATTAACAGTGAAAAATACAGACAGATGTTACAGACACAGACTGAGAGCTCAGCTGAAGCTGAATGGCTACATAACAAAACTGTGTCCTTTATGTTACATAGCGAGAAGCCCAAAGGGATTGTTATTTTTTAAGAAAGTTCAAAAAATTTTTCTCATGCTTATTTTACATCCCCTTTTTAAAATTTAGATTTCTGCTGGTTTTCAGTGAAAACAGAACATAGAAGGCTAAAGCCTGAAGTAAATCACAAACAAAACTCATGCATGAAAGGATGAGGAAAATATTAATCTGAACATTTCTGTTGCATTTTAATCGATAGGTAACGCGCATTCATTTGCCAGCCTAGGCAGAGCTGCTTGTGTACACTGTACTTCCATCTCCAAAGGAAACTGGAAAGGCTTCCAAAGGTCCACAACACAGAGTGCAGATCTCATGCTGATGACAGTATAATGTCATTTTCACACCAAAGCCAGTTACTTAGGTGACACCTTGAAGGCAACCAGTCTTTCCTAACTCAGACAGATTTATATTAGTTTTACAAATAAATTACTGCTGACAGATAATTTTCATTTTCCTTTACAGTTAATCCCCCTTTTCTGTTTTTGAACAGCAAACTGTTTTCTCCAATGTGCACCCAGAAGAGAGGGGACACCTCATCAAAACAAGCAAGAGCTTAACTCTATGCAGTTCTGAGAACAAGAACAAAAAACCCAAACCTGTAAAACAAAGCCTACTGCAGGCAGCCTCTGTGGTAGCACAGCTGTAGTTCATCCTATAAGTAAAAGCATTTGTTTTGTTTTTATTTACCTTGTCATCCTTCTTGCCACCACCAGGACCATGTCCACCACTCTGACTTTGACCCTAAGAAAAAAAAACGAAAACCACAACAACAGGCAAATATAAGTACACAACGATAAAACTTAAAAGCTATGGACAGTTCACGTAAACAAATGCCACAATTAGATTTCTCCTGCCTAAACAGAGCACTAATCTATTCCAATGAACTGCCCAAAGTCGGTGAATGAAGCGCAGTGGGGATTTACGAGGCAGGACGTGTTTATGGGCACGTTTTGGCGATGTCACGCTACAGTCGCAGTTTTAGCGCATTCTTTGCTACTGCGAATTAACGAGCAGCACGGAACGTCCTCCTTCGCCCCCC
>NW_010333257.1:8283-8581 GCF_000700745.2 Antrostomus carolinensis | reverse complement strand
TGGGACACTAGCCACCCCCAGTGAGCTGCTGGCCCTCGCCCTGGGGAGCAGATCCCATTCTGGGGACTCATGTCTCTCAGCAGGAGTCTCACCCCAAGCACACCACAGACACAGGTACCTAGGTGTCCCAGGCCACAGGGACCTGACACTGCTGTGTCACAAGCCAACCCAAAGATGGGAAATGCCACCTCAGCCTCAGGAAACCACTTAATACTACAAGGGGGAAAAAACCCTCATCCTTTGTGCCCCACCCAGGGGCTCTGCCAGCTCCAGAGGCGGGGGTGGGACGAGGCGGGAA
>NW_010333257.1:0-8266 GCF_000700745.2 Antrostomus carolinensis | reverse complement strand
GGTGCTGTGGCACAGCCCCCAGCCATCGTGCTGGATCTGCACACAGCAGCCACTGGGGCTGGCAGCCAGCGCTCCCTGCCCGCCCAGGCTGCCAGATCGATTCGCTATTAAACAGCATTTTATTACCCAGCCCAGTAATCGTTATTAAATGTGTGCGAGAGGAGAGGCCCAGGGGAGCTGGGGCCTCACGTGCATGCCGTGCCTGCAAGAGGAATTTGGGGAGATCTGCCCCTCCTTGCTGCTTTCCCTGCCTGCAGTGAGCCTAGGTCCATGCCCGCCTGCCCTTGCTGTCACCCGGGAAGTGTGTCCCCTTCTCCCCTCCCAGGCATGGGGACATGGGAGAAAGCAGCACATTTTGCAGGCTCTCCTCATATTTAATGCATTGAAGCACTGCCATTTTCTCCCTCCTTTTCCAGGCTCCTGCCTGCACAAGGCCCCTCTCTCCCACATCAGGGACCACAGGTCCCCAAGCTGCCTTACACACAGCCGGCTTTCCCAGCAGACACTGAGAAGCTGGGCTAATTAGGGGCCTCACTGCTGCCGGATAAACGACCTGATTCCTTCAGCAGCTTCTTGATGGCAGGAGGGGGAAGGCTTTTCTCTAAGCCACAGCCAGAGTGACAAATTTAACCAAGTGGAAGAGCTCAGAGCTTTCCTGGACCATCCAAACCAAGACAAGGCACCTTCCCAGCACCTGCAGTCAGCCTTGCTGAGAGCTGCAACAGGTGAGGGAGAGGTCTTCTGCTACCCTGGCTGGAGATCCAGGAAATCCATGGAAAACACATTTCCTTCCAAACCATGAGTGTTTCCCCCCTAGTAGCTGTTGCTCTCCCTGCCACTCTCTGCTCCATATTGCCCTCCCTTCCCACAGCCCTACAACTCCTGAAGGATGCGTGCCCAGGTATGTGGGTCAGGCCAGCACTGATGTAAGCCTGGCTGGATCAGGATTTAGCCCTGACTTCCCCAATCCCTCCAGCTGTGAATCCCTCCCCAGCTGATGCAGGGCAGGAGGGAGCAGGGAATCCCTCGGTTAGATGACAGAAGGGGACAGGGGCTCTACCCCACAGCCCAAACCCCATGCATTTAGCTAGACTGCCAGGAGTGCAGTGCTGTCACTTGGGCATTTCAGCACCTCCAGACCTTGTGGGCAGGTACCATATCCTTCCTCCAAAGAGTCCACCTGGCTCCATGTCATGCCTTTCAGCCTCCTGGTGTCTGCCAGTTCTTCAACCCCGGCCACAGGCAGCTTCCAGGACTTTTCTTTGTAACTCTTGCCAGCATTTCCCTTGCTCATCTTCACAAACCTGCAACACACTGCTCTCTCCTGAGCCCGGAAGGGTATGGGTGTCACCAGGGCTGCACAATGAGAAACTGCTTGTTTCAAAGAGACCAGCCTGGGATGTCATATTGTCCTCGCAGTGTACAGATGGGGATGACATTTGGGTGAGGAGAGGGTAGACAAGGGCTCTTCCCCAGCTGGCTCCAGGAGAGTCACACACTGCTGATCCTCAGCCTGTTCTGAGGCACACAGGTTGCTCCTACTGGTCTCATGTGACACAGCTGGACCATGCAGGTACAGTGGCTGGTGGCAAGCAACAAGGTTTCCCAAGCCTGGCTCTGTGATGGGTAACTGCATGACTTCTAGGCCCTCACAACACATTTGCTCTCACAGCAGCAAGTGGATGCAGGGCAAGGACAGTGGCATCCTCACATTTTCTCTACCAGCAGTTCCCACTGAGCAGTCCCTGAGCTCCCTTGGCTACTGGCTCTTGCAGACACACAGACACTGCTTTCCTTCTCCTGGCCCAACCACTCATGGCCTGACAGCTTCTCCTGCAGCTGTGGCTCCCTGGGGAGTGAACACCCTGTTGCAACCTCGGGGCTGCTGCCCAGGGTGCAGGGGGGGCTGTCAGAGCCCTTTCCTTCAGCAGAGCTTGTGCCTGAAGCACTGCAAAGGGCATAAGGGCCATATTCTGACTCACTGCTGCCAAAGTCAGTGGGGCTGTGCTTTGGCCTCAGGGCACAGTATAGCCCTCCAAGTGTGGACAGTCACTCTGTCAGCAGGTGGGTGCTCCTCACCCAGCTCACTGGGAGCACCATAGAAATAGCAAGCCCAACCCCACAGGAGATGGGTCTCAGCAAGGGAAGCTCAACTCCCCTTGTCTCCACATTGAGGGCTCTGGTGCAACCGATGAGGTTGTATGTGTTTCCCCCAGGCCCTAGACTTAACTACGCAGCTCTAATTAATGCCTTCTGTCTCCAGTGCCAGCCCCAAGCCACATCCTAGCTGTATATTAAAAAAGCTGCTCCAGTATAAGCCAAGTCTTTAATGGGCTGATGCACTTATCTGTTATCCCACCAGGCTGGTGGTTAAGGATAATTAATGGAGAAAATACCCTTCCTTGAGAGACTGTTACACAAATGATGCTTTACAGCTTACTCAGGGCAAAAAGGCAGTGCTGGAGATCCTGCCTACCCCCCTGCCCAAACCTCAGGCTCCTGCCCAGGCCAGGATCAGAGGAGAGAACACCCACGCCATCCTGTGCCTCTTGCGGCTCCTTGTGCAGGGCAGGCCCCTGGGACCACAGCAGGATTTTTCAGGCTGAAATGCACTCTGGCACAGACTGCAAAATGTCTTACTTGGGAGAAGAGCCAGTGCAGGCTAGAGCCTGTGCCAGGGGCAGCTGCTGCCTGCCAGTGCCCTCCCCAGTGTCCCAGCTCCTACCTGGGGCTGCCCGCTCCTGCAGAAGGGACACACGCTCAGAGGAGCAGAGAGGAAGAGCAAGGAGGTAGCAAAAGGTGTGTGCTGGGCCTCGAAGTGAGCTGTAACAAAACATTTCTGTAATGCCCAGGGAACACCTGCCGTTACAGAAATCCCCTGAGCCTGTCCCAGCCCTGGGCAGCATGAGCACAGCCAGCAGGCTTTGCCCTGCACTGGCATTGCTCAGTCAAGTGAAGGCAAAACCAGCAGTGTGTTAAAACCTGTCCTGGGGACGTGGGAAGTGGGGCCCCAGCACAGCTTGAGCCATAAATAATCTCCCTACACAGTAGTTAGGGGAACAATTGTGTGGGAGTATCTCTTGGTAAAAAGATGCTCAGGGAAAAAAGATGGTCTCAAAGGAAAGCAGATTTCTGGCTGGTGGTGTGTGCTCTCCACTGAGGACAGAGCTTCCTGGGTTCCAGTAGGTCACTCAGACCCACCTCACCACGGTGCATCACTACACTGAAGATATTAATTTAGTCTGAAAAAAACCAAATCACCAGTCCCCTGGTGTAGCCTCCCAGGACACACCTTGTGCTGCAGCACAGATCTCTGGAGCTGCTCTCCAGCTAATCTCTGCAATGGTAAGATGCGATCCCTAGCCCCCATCTTGAGTCTCGACATTCACAAGGGGAAAGGTGAAAGGAAGAGTAAGAGTAATGAATACAGGGAGTATCTTATGTGGAAAAGAGCAAGTCCCAGGCACATAGCCTGACGCAGCACAGGGAGTATGTGGTCACATACAGAATTTTATAAAAGGTGTGGAAAACCCTAAAAGGTGAGTTGAGGAGTAATTACAAGCATAGCAAGGAAATTGAGCAAAACCTGACAACATGGAGATGTGTGGAGACATATGTAAAGGACATGCTGAAAGCTTGGACTACGAGGAGGATTCTGCAGAACAGCCCTGCATTGGTGTGTAGCTAGGAGATCCTCATGCACATTCCTTATCCAACCCTGACTTGCACAGCCTGGCCTTGCTTCACTTCTATTTTTTTTTTTTCCAGCCCTGACTGTATCATCAGTTTCTCTTCTCAACAATAGAAAGGGGAAGGTGATATGTGCAGGGAAGGGCTGAACAGGAGGCATCATGAGTTCCCATTTCACCAGTTTATGAGTGGCTCCTGGTGGCACTGTACAATCTCAGCACTCACTGGGAGCAGAGTTTGCCCTGTGAGCTCAACACCTTCTCCCACACAACCAAGAATTCCAGCTGTGGCCCACTCTAACCCTGAGAGCAATGGAGAGCGCCAGACTCATCCTGCAGACAGAGAGAAAATGAAGCCAGATTCTTTCAAAGATCCTGGTGAGAGTCCAAGAAAAACAGTGTTGAGAGGCTTTACCCAACTTCTGGGGTGCTGCATGCACCCATCTGTATCATAAGGCATGAACATCTCAGAGCTATTCCTGTCCTGGAAATGACCTTTCCTCTAGCCCCACTTGAGACTAGTAGAAAACTGTAGAGGAAATGCTCCCAAAGTCTTTGCAAGGCTAAAGGTGTCTAGCCAGCAAGGTGCCAAGCCATCATAGGAGGTGATAGATCTTAGAACAACAGGTTAGTGTTGGCTTGACACTGTTCCAGTGCCCTAAAAATAAGTTGTATCCTCCCACAGCACCAGCCTCTGGGGAGCCCAGCATGCTTGTGGAAACCCAGCCAAACTCTTCATATACCTTTGACATGGAAGTAACTGTATTTTCAATGCAAGGGAAGAGTCGAGGGGCATGGCGGGGGATGACTTGCCCAAGATTAGCCAGCAAACGAGGAGCACCTCTGGGAACAAAAGCCTGGATTCATTACTAACCACAAGGCTCCCTCCTTTCAGGCCCCAATTCCTAAACCTCCCCACTGCTTCCCAAAGGATGGGGTCAAGACCAAACTGCTCCTGTTTAGACTCTTCAAAAGTATAGCTAGGCATCAGTGCTGCCTTGCAGCAGTGGAGCTGGCTGAAGTCTCTGCTCATTTCAGGGGCATGTTCATGAGGATGAAGATCCCAGTAGGATCAGACTCAAGGCCATGCCCTGGCTCTGAGGGCAGCCAGCACCATATGTTTCCAAGGAAGATAGAAGAAAGCTGCAGCAGCAGTTGTTGTGAGCTAATCTGCTTCCTCTCCCCAGGGCTCAGCTTGGTCTCTCATCATTACAGATTAGCTCAAGGCCTGACGCAGAAACCCTGCTTTCCCTCACAAGACATTGGTGGTCACTGAGATAACAGGAAAGCCATGGGGCTGACCAGTATCCTCTGCTCGTTGAAGGTACCTGTGCAATACACATCACCAGATGCTCTGCAAGCACCACTGGTGTCACAGCCCAGCACTGCTTCTGGGAACAACCAGCTTCAGACACACTTTGTCCAAAACAATGTCTTACAAGGGGACAACATAGAAGTAATGGGCACATAACTGTTAAGTCAAGAAAGATGCAGTTCCCCCTTGCAAGCAAAGCACCTCCAAGCTCATCTTATTGACCTTACAAAAGGCACCCTCTTTAAGCCAGGAGCTGGGGCTGTCCAGATGACACCAGGTATGTACTATGCCATGGAGCTAACATGACATACACTGAAGCCAGGCCAGCTGGGTTCACTTAAGTGCTTGTCAGCTCCATTTCCCCATTTCTCACATCCTGTCTCCACCAGGCTTGTCACTGAACTCATAGCACTTACAAACACCACTAGACTTGCACATGAACAGGAGCACAGCACTTTTTATTTTGTTTTAGATGATAAATTAAGAAAATTGGTTGATCTTACAGGAGCAGTTGTGATAACCTTTCCCACATCCTCTTTAAAATCTAGAAGCTGGCAGTTATCCAAGCTTATAACAGGAATTTTTTAGCCCAAACTCTGCCCTCATCCTAATCCTTGACTGGGAAGGTGAATTCCCCTGGTCTTAATGGACACCCATGACATCAGGGCTGACTCAGGAAGCTGCTTTGGCAGACCAGTTGGCAGTATTACAGCTCAACTAAAAACATGCATCTATCTGAAGCTTAAAAAGGAGACTTACAGACACCTTTCAAGAAAAATGCAGACCCACCTTAGGCAAAGCATATGCCACCAGAAAGGCAGAAATTTGCTGCAACCCTTGACTGAGGCAGCAGAGCATAACAAAGCTATGGTATTTGAAGCTTGTCTGCTTTGAGTTGTCCCTTCATTGCTAAGCTACAGTGGGTAACACCACACAAGCCCTGCACTACAGTGCTCTACAGACATGTCACAGCCACTCTGCACACAGGAAACCTTACAGACAAGAGCACAAAAAGGGCACTGGTTTGGAACTCTTACCATTGGTGCAGCCCTAGGTTACAAGCTCCACTGGACATCCTGATGGTGTAAAGCTGTCCCTCAGCATACCCACATACAATACAGTGACAGGCTCTAGTACTCTTTCTGCATCAGAAACCAATCTGTGGAGAAAAAAAGAGAACAGTCTGAGCATTTTACAGCTGGAAATTATCTATGACTCCTAGTACATAGCACATACCTGCCAGTAGCCGTAGCCATAGCCATAGCCTAAAAATCAACCAACCAACCAAGCCCTTTGCAGACCAACAGCTTATCAGAGTCCTGGGGACAGTAATAAACCTTAGTGACTCTAACCAGCCTTACCTGGAGCTTCCACCTGCTCCTGCCCGTAGGCCTAGGACTCTATTTGAGCTCAGCTTGGGGCTCTTACTTTCTTTTGTAGGGGTGCTGGTCTTCAGTTTAGCTTAGCTTAGCTTAGCTATCCTTGTGCTGGGTTATGAGCTCTCTTGATCTGGACCCTACCCTATAGGTTGTTGTCCTTCCTAGCTGGACCTCAACCCTGCCCCTTCACCATGGCCCTGCCTGTTGATCATAGGGCTGTGTCTGACCCTGGCTGCCCTCCCTGGGCACCAGCTGGTGACACCCCTGCCCTTTCAGGAATAGCCACCCTTGTTGTGCCCTGATACAGCTGGCACCTTTACCCCACTCTTCCACATCTTGCTTATGTTCCCTTAAATGATGAGGCAGCAAACTCAGGGCTGCACTGGTCTTGGGGGCTAAAGATGTCTGTCAGAGCAAGCAGCACACTTGTGGTGTGTTAAGGAACCTGTTTTCAGGCTGCAGGATCCAAAAGCTGTTTGTTGCTTCCCAGGGCAATGCTGACCCTGTGAGCTTCATATGGAAAAGAGCCAGCACCACCTGAGAGGTTGCAGTGCCCCAGCCCTGGGACAGCAACTGCTGCTCTGCAAGCAGGGTGAAGTGAGCTGGATTGGATGTGAACGGTGCCGAGAGTGGCTGAGCAGAGATGGCCCTGTGCTAACCAGCTCTTGAGGCTCTGCCTTGGCACTGGATATTAAAGTGTCTTCACCTTCTCCATGAGCAGGGCCAAGCTTGTGCATCCACAGGGCAGGAAAAGGTTGGGATATAACAGAGGCCAAACACAACTGAGTGTCCCTTCTGCCTCTACTTTAACAATGCCTCCCAGCCTCCTTGTGGTACCCAGAATCTGTCTGGGCTGACTCTCAGCTCTGCTCTGAGCCCTGTTACCAGCAAGCTCTTGGGGAAGTGACTCAGCCAGCTCAGCTGCATCAGATAAAATGAAAAACATAAACAGAGGTTGGTGTGGGAGCAGAGCAGGTCCCCCTTGGCAGCCCAACATGCATGTTGCTCAGGAAGGATAACAAGAAATCCACAACACAGCTCCTCTGAGCAAGGACTCAACACAAGCTGGGGGCTCCCAGCCAGGTCTCTTTTGGCACAGAAAGCCTTCAGCGAGGGCCAGATATAATTGAGCGTTGTGCTCCCTTGCTCGCTGGTGCCCCCTCACCTCCTATCCAGACCAAGACCACTATTTCAAAAAGCCTCCTTATAGCCAACTTCAGTCACAGTCATTCACTTACAGGGGCAATATTAAGGGACTTCCTGCCAGATGCCATGCTTGTATTTCACAGCAGGAACCAAGAGCAGGCAGAGCACAGGGCTGAAACCTCCTAAGGGCAAAATGAACCCTACCAGTCTTGAAACAGGATCAGCTCTCCCAGGGATTTCTGTGCCACCATGGCAGGGGAAGGAAGGGCTGTCCCAGGCCATGGCTGGGAGCATTCTCAGCTCTTTTAGAAAATTGAAAAATCCCTGCCTTGCTTGTCCTTCTGTAAATGAGAAAAGCACTGTGCTAACTCAGGGAGCCACGGGGACCCTCGAGGGGCAGGTGCTGCATGCCCAGGGGCAGACAGACAGCATGGGTAGCTACCCCCAGGGGATGGGCACTCGGGTAAGAAGACTTTTCCCCAAACCAGCCTCCACACTGGGAGGGAATGAGCAGCCCAGGGTACACAGGCAGGTCATTGCTTTCCAGGGACCGTGGGACCGGGATTCGGGACTTGTTCACTGTGTGTGGGCCCTGCTCTTGCCAGGTGGATCTTTTTATAGTGCCTGTTGCCGGCACCGATCAGCGGTTCAATGCTGCACAGGGTAGCAGGGCTCAGGTCCGAGCAGGGCCAGGTCGCCGCCCGGGCCAGCTCTGAGGTGCGGTGTGCGGCAGCAGG
>NW_010333256.1:0-10562 GCF_000700745.2 Antrostomus carolinensis | reverse complement strand
AACCATTCTGTGACTCTATGATTTTATGATGAAGGTTCTCCTTGCCACACTTGCACCCTTTGGCTGTTCTGACTGCAGTAGTACCGCTGGTTAGTGGGTAACCTTAATTCCAGTGGGACATTTCCAGGCTAAGTTGCTATTCAATGCTAGTAAGGGATTCCCAGCAGGCAAATCTGAAAACTCATGAAAATTCTACAGCTCATCTGGGTGTCTACTGGAGTCAGAGAACACGGATAACTTGGTATTCATAGTGCAACATAGTGTGACGTTATATTTCAATAACAGGTAAACCTAAGACACTTATAAAATCATATTGAGTATCCCAGTCCTAGCTACCAGTAAGTGTAGCAAGTATTGAAAGGAACAGCTCTTCCTTATATTGGTAATTTAAACATTACACTTCTGCTCATGCAAGTTTTCAGAATCAAGCATTTCTATAGAATTACAATGTCTATTTTAACAGTATCTTGATCCATACTCACCTTCCTGTGTCTCTGCATGCTCTTCCTCTTTTTCCACACTGTCTATGTATTGCAAAATATTATCTTTATAGAACCGTTCAGCCAAGTCCCTTGGAGTCTCTCCTTGGTCATTCCTGGCTTTCAGTGTGTGCATGACACTGGCCATTTTACTGACCAAGAACTTAAAGCAATGCAAGTGTCCTTCCACAGCTGCCAGATGAGCTACAGAACAAGATGGAACAAAGTATGTTAGAGCAGAGCTCTGCTGCCCGCCAAGAAAGCAGTGTGTTCTCACCACTAATTAGATCTAGCTCGTTACCAGCACTTGAGCCATCCAACATGGCACAACAAGTGGAAGCAGCCTCAGTGGGACAGGGGATGCTAAGGACAGAGTTCAGCTCTATGGAAAGGAGGTAAATGAGTCAAGGACAGGAGAAGATGAGCTGACTGCAGATAACACAACACTGCCCAGAGACCATTGAGCACCAGCTAGGAGAGTGTGCTGCTGTGTCTCATCTTCCCCACAAACACAAATCTCACTCCTTGGCAGCTGTCTGTCCTAGGAATACTCATTACAGAGGGCCAGCAAGGGGAGCCCGTGATTAGGGGTTAAGGCCATTTCTGCTTTAGTTCCACCTCCACTGTGCCACCATGAACAAGTTGCATCACACCCTCAGTTACTCCACCTATAAAATGAGGACAGAGATATTCAGTTTACTGGGTGACATGTTTGAAGGTACATCCCAAGACAGAGGCTTCTATTCACAGAATTGCTATTAGACAATTTTTCCTTCAACTGTTGCCGAGTTGCTGCGCACAGGAGCACCTCACCACGGCAGTGACTGCTCCTCTGTGGGGGTCAAGTGTTTCCTGCCTTTAGGTTATGCTGAGGTTCAGTTATTTAATACTGCTGTAGTGCTGGGTCTATAACAAAGTAAGAGGTACAAAACACATGCTCATTATTTTGAAATTAGTCCCATTAATGGGAAGAAGTTGCCAAATAAATGCTTATTGTGTATTATCACCCCATGAAAATGCTCTGTAAAAGTTGGCTGATGTTCTACGTGCAAAAGGATTAGTTTGTCTCCAGGTAAGAATCTCATTATCTTCATAGTTAGTAAACAATGTTCCCAGGACCAAAAAAAACCCCATGTCACTTACTTAAGTTAATTTTTGGCACATCCAAGTTCTCTATTGCAAACCACACACAGCTTTCCAGAGTTTAATTGCTCTAAAAGGTGATGGATATTGGTTTTACAGCAAGATACTTAGGTACAGAAGATTGCTAAAATCTAATGTGACGAAATCTGAGCTTCACACTGAAATCGAGGCAGTTTTTCCCATTGTCTTAATTTTATTCAGCATGTTAATTACTCAGGGAGAAGTGAAAAGAAGAGGTATCTTCTTAAAAGTAAGTCCTGATTACTAGTCACCTGGTGAAAAACTGACTCAAGCCTTAGGAATCCACTTGCAGATACCTAAAATCTCAGGGATAAAGTTCCACCTTATGAGATGAAACTTTTATTTTACTCAGATGTCAGAAAATGGTCAGAAAAGCTCAGCATTTTCTGTAAAGATGGCAAGAGGAAAATACATGAAAGAGCTGTATTCTGTCCATGTCTTTTTGCACAGTTTCAGTGGGATGCTATGGAAGAAACATAAAGGAGCTTTTCATAGGTGGCTTTTAACCTGTGTGTTTCTTAGCAGCTAGTGCCTGACATAACTGTGCCATACCATCCTCCAGCATGCTGAGCTCCTGCAGTTGAGACTAAACCCAAAGGGTACTGTGATGTTAACACAAAATATTCAGTTTAGTGCTGAGAACTTTGAAAAACCTTCTCTTGGGTATCACAAACAGGCAGTGTGTAGCTGGTGTTGGTAACCCAACTTCTCTCTTTCCTTTTGCCTTTTATAAAATCAGGCTAACGCTGTTCGCTCTTCTCAAAGTGGAGAGTGAAAAACCTGTGAAAAATACCTGAAGGGCCTACAAGAAAGCTGGGGAAGGACTTTTCATAAGGGCACTTAATGACAAAACAAGGGGAAATGGGTTTAAACTGAAAGAGGGGAGGTTTAGATTAGATATTAGGAAGAAGTTCTTCATTGTGAGGTTGGTCAGACACTGGAACAGGTTGCCCAAGGAAGTTGTGGCTGCTCCTCCCTGGAAGTGTTCAAGGCCAGGTTGGATGAGGCTTTGAGCATGTTGAAGGCCAGGTTGGATGAGGCTTTGAGCAACCTGGTCTAGTGGAAGGTGTCCCTGCTGATGGCCAGGGAGGCTGGAACTGGATGATCTTTAAGGTCCCTTCCAACCCTAACCATTCTATGATTCTATGAAATTCAGATATTGCACTATGATTAAATTATCATTATATTTAGAGCAGGTTTAACTAGTGAGCAATAAACAAAACACAGACATGGCCAAAAACCAAATACAGAGAGAAAACAAAATGCTGCATTAATGAGCACAGCCCATTCTGCACAATGAACGAGCCACAGTTCTTCCCAAAAAAGCAGCATGCTATAGGTAACTAAAGCCTCTACTATAACAGACCCATGCAGAAGGTGCAGCCAACTTTTAAGTTGTAGGTGTATGGCACTGCGACCTCAGTAGATTTTCATTCAGTAAAAAAATAGCACTGTCCAGCTAATCTTGAAGCTAAAGTACATAAAGATGATTTAAGTTCTCTTCACTGTTTCAGAAGTTGAGAAAAAGCTGGTCTGTACATCACATCACTTTATTAATCTGTTATTAGCAATGTTCCAAAGCATTTTCTTTCATTTGGATGATAATATGATCAAATGACACAGAACAAAGGCTGGAGGATCAAGCTTCTGTAGATGTCAAAATAACAACAAAACCAATTTTCTACTAACCAGAATATACAGAGCATTTAAGTAGAACTGTGCTGGTATTTGTCACATCTCCATAAAAGTCTGTTATCAGGGAAATAAAGCTACCTTCTACGCTGCCACCAGGGTGCCTAACATCATGACCCCTTATTGCTAATACACCAGATGTCCTGCTGGGATGCAAGAGCCTCACATCCTTTAACAAGACCCAGGTTTGCAAAAGAGACCATGGGTATCAGCTCACTAGGTAAGTGGTGCTTAACAGAGGGCAAAAGATTTTTTAAAGGGATTTTTAAAGATAAATCTAAACCAGTTATAGAGAAAAAAAAATGCTCTTTGGAACAAATAATGTGACAAACCATAAGAAGGAAAATGCTAACAGGGAAAGGATGCAGTGAGAACACAGAGTATGAACAATACCATTCAAACTAGAGGATATTGAGGCAGTGGCGTGGCAGGCAGAGGGACACCGGAAAAACTATGAAGAGCAAGGAATAAACACTGCCCATTTTCTGTGCCAAAGTGACTATGCTCAGGATTATGGAAAGAGTACAGATTACAGATAATACAGAAATACTGGTATTCCAGAAATGAAGATGAAGAAATCACGGGTAAATGAGCACAAGGGTTTAACCAAATCAGTTAAGAAACAGCAGGATACAAAAACCTGCATATGAACATGCCAGAATCTGCTCACACTGGCACACACAGCCACTACAGCCTGGCACCAACTCAAAAAGCAGCATAGAGCAGCTGAAACTGCCTCCTGCTCCACCTACACTTCTCCTGTGACCTCCACTGGCACATGCGCTCCACCATACGGATCGGAGATGCTGCCCACCTACACAGTGCTCTCAGGCAGGCTCAGCCTGTTCCCCATTCCAGCACGTGTGAGCTCTGATCCTTGCCAGCAGCAGCAGGAGGTGAATAGGACACAAAAGATAAATACTTTGGATTTTATAAATTCCCCCATCATTATAAAAATGGAATACCTATGTTGATTGCATGGAATCAAATAGGAAATGCTGGTGTGTGTACATTACTTATCATTTGCTACAATTATCACAAAATAACTGTAAAGCAAAGGTTAAAAAACCTGTATGATTTATCCTGATATACCTGGAAGGTTTCCATTGTTATCCACATCATCTACACACGCTCCCCATCTAACAAGGAGCTGCAAACACCCCAAGCGACCATGGAAAGCAGCATAATGAACAGGCTTCCAGTCATTTCTGTCTGAAACATTTACATTCTAAAAGGAAAGCAGCAGGTTAATTCATTCAGTTATGAACCTCAGACAAAAGACAAATTTTATAAATAAGAATTAGCTGTTCATAGTGTTAAATTATTTAAATCAGATCAAATAATGTTTTTGCAAAGTTCATGCCATGTATGCAGTTCCCATTCCAAAATACTTACTTTTCACAGGTTCTTGGTTTTATTTAAATAATACACATATAAAGGTGCATTTGTAGACATACCTCTATCACTGCATTGGTCATTATTCCTTAAATGTGTATCTGGATTATTTTTTTTTATGCTTATGTCTCCTTTACTATAGAAGATTTATACAACTGCCAAAACTCACAACCACAACAGCACCTGATCTCAATTACATCCTCAGTGGAATGTGGTTTACTCACATTATTGATTCTCTCTAGATTTAACGTCTAAACTGAAGGAGGGCAGGTTTAGATTAGATATTAGGCAGAAATTCTTTACTGTGTGGGTGGTCAGACACTGGAACAGGTTGCCCAGAGAAGCTGTGGATGCTCCTCCCTGGAAGTGTTCAAGGCCAGGTTGGATGAGGCTTTGAGCAATCTGGTCTAGTGGAAGGTGTCCCTGCTGATGGCAGGGGGTTGGAACGGGATGAGCTTTAAGGTCCCTTCCAACCCAAACCATTCTGTGATTTTTTGATTATTTTCCTAATCTATCTTCCAACAAAAAAAAATGGAAATTTACCCTAAAAATAAATTCACCAACAAGAACATACAAACAGTAACTAATTTACAGTCCTAACTCTCAGTTTAAATGAGGGAGAGTTTTGTTTGCAAAAAGATACCAGACTCTGGCTCTGCACTAGGGAACTGCGGGTAAAAGTCTCTCACCACTCCACTTCTCAGTATGGTTTGCAAGGTGTAAGAGTGCCCATGGGCTGCAGCCAAGTGGGACGGCGTGCACCCACGGTCATCTTCAGCTTCTGCGTTTGCTCCATTTATTAACAAAGCCTAAAAGGAAAGCAAAAGCAGAAGCTCAGTTCACAAACTGGAAATGCAACCATTGCCTAGCAGGATGACTCGAGATGATCAGCAGGATAACTCTGGGCTGACCTCGAGGCTACGACACTACACAAAATAAATCCGTTTGCACAGGTGGCACAAATGAGTGCACTGGTTTTAACAAGAGTGACTCGATTCCAGATGTAAAGACATCAAGATGAGATACTCACAGCTCCATCAGGAGCTCTCTCAGTTGTTGATGTTCATAAATGCACCTTGTCCAAACGGAAAGTCTGCCCCACTGACATTTATACCAACCTGCATGCAAGCGTCCTGACCCCGCAGAGCCGCCAAGTGAGCTGCTGTCCAGCCTCCCACAGTCACCTGCGTCGCATCAGCCCCGTGCCAGAGCAACCAGTGAAGGCACTGCTCAATCAAAACCAACCGGTGTTATTGAACTATTCTTAGCATGCATCTGAGGCACAATTTAACTATAATTTATCAGTCAATGTTACATTCAAAACAGTATTGGAATATTCATTATGGAATTAGGACACTCCAGCGCGTGCCTGAGCCAGATAGTTGCGCATTAAGAAGTTAGAGGCAAGTTATACTTTCCAGATTTCACCCAAGGGTACAAAATGGGTGCCCAAAGGTACTAATTTGGACCCTAGCATTGATTTTACAGTATGGCTTCTTCATTTTACTCTTCCAGATTTAAAATGTAATCTGTGAGAGTATTCACAAGGCATGAGGTAAAAGCATTGGAAAAAACAATGCAAACATGCTCACTTGAAATCCAGCTGAAATTACACCATGACCCAAATTTAAAGCCTCTTTTAATTTATTAGGCTCCTTAGGTGTGTGCAATCCCACGTCTCTTCTCATCCTTCCACAGCTTAGTTTTGCTTATTCACCTTTTTCCAGCAGATATTATTGCTTGCAATGGAAAGCTTTAGGGACTATCCAAAAGCAGCTAGAGGATCAGTTAAAAGTTTTTATTAGATATTATTATGATTTATTATAATATTTTAGGCCAGCCTACAGCTTTGGTTCCTCCACTGTTTCCACAAAGGATTTTAGTGACAAATAGATGACAGATAATTCAATAAAGTCTAATACATTGATTGCAAAGTAGGAGAGTTAAATGAAAAATGGCAGGATTTATAGATGCAGAAAGGGTGGGTAAGCAATCTGTTTTTAGGGTTGACAACATTCAGCATTTTCTTGATAGTTTCTGCACATTCCAATAACAGTACTGCAGTTATTATTTCTTGAGTTTAGCAACAACCTTACATTGTCTCCTTTGGGACATGAATTTTTAAATGGTTATTCATGGCCTTGTTGCTTCAGGGTTAGATTGCTATAAAGATTGTACAGGATTGCAACAAGAAGGGGAGTTTTGCTGAATACAGCAGCTCAGTCCTCCTGGAAGCTCAAAACATTTCATGCAAGCACCTGCTGATTTCTCTCTCAATATTCAACATTTTCATTTATTAAAATAAAATGTATTAGGACTATTTCTATAGAGAATGAGGCATAGGACAGGACACTGGAAAATAGAATGAACATGTTTTCGTGTCATTTCTCACTTGTTTCAATCACCTTCAGAACATTTTACACTTCCTACAGGATTTTCTATGTGTCCCAAGAGAAGGGAAAAACACAATAGGGACAAAAAAAGGTCATGAGTCTGGAAGGGAGGCCACAGGGCACACTTTGCTCAGAGAAAGAAAATCACTGATTTTGTAAAATCTGGCAAAGTTGAATATATAAACTGCCTGGGGCTTCAAAAGGGCAAAATGAAAACCTAAAATCTTATAATACTTCTGCCCTTGGTGAATATATGTAATGAGAAAAACAGGAGAGTTTATTGATCTAGCTTGATCAAAGGTGGTAATTTTGTGTTCAACCTCTCCCGAAGAAGGAAAACATCAACCTACAAAAACCTTGCTGTGTCTGAACACAAACATAATGCTTTACCTCCAGACTTCCAGAGTGTGCAGCACAGTGCAAGGGTGTGAATTTGTGGACTAAATCCACCTTGTTAATACCAGCTCCACTTTTTATCATCGATGCAAGCTGTTCTACATCACCAGCTTTCACTGCCTCATGTACACTAGCATAGTTTTGCTTCTCCTTGACAGCTAGTGAGGAATAATAAAAAGGAATTAGTCAGTTCAGCAACATTTAAGAGACAGAAAATAAGTGATGAATCAAAGGGTGTCAGTTTCACAGGAACCAGACAAAATGTGCAGAGTAACCTATGAGATTGATGCAGGAATCCTAAATCACTTCTTCTGTTTGTCAGAACCAAAGCAGTATGTGTCCCTTCAGCCCCAGAAAAGGGCCCAAAAGAACAAGAGCCAGAAGAAAGATGCAAGAAGCAGGAAGCAGAGCTACTCCATCTATGTATGCAAGTGTTGGAGCAGGTCCACCCCTACACTGGCTCTCTTCTGAAACTGGAGGCATCACAAACTCTTTCATTCATCACATTTTCAAGTACAACACCAGGAAGGCTTCATATTTGGGCAAACGAGCTCTTGGCCATCACTTCCCAGGTGCTCCACATGGCCATGCTCCTGTTGCTGCAGCTGCCTCAGGAGTTGGCACAGCACTGCATACCACACGGGAGGGCACCAGAGCCTTCACCAGGTGAGCATACCAGGTAATTGCTCCTGACAAAGCTACACCTATCAGCTTCAGGACAAGCTGACGTCAAAATTAAAGCTGCTGTAGAAAACCATCATGTTAGTAATCCTGCATCACTCCCTGGCTAGAACTACAGCATTGCCCTCTCAGAGCTCAGTGTTTGCAGCCTAATATTCTGCTCTCACCAAACAATAACTTCTTCATTGACTTCAGTGGCACAGAATCAAACTCTATGTGTAGAAGCAGTGGGATCAAAAGAAAAAAAAAAATCCATCACCAGGCCATGGGATCAAATAACCTGTGTCCTCCTTCAGGCCTTTCCACCATTAACTACGTGACTGGAAACAATGGGAGTTACATATCCAAATCCCCTTGCAACATCTTGATATCTTGCCAAAACTTGTAAACAGAAATAAGTGAAGTAGATCTATTGGATGAGGGGGGTAACTTCAGATAAGGGTAAAAGGAACCTAAAACGAGTTAGTAATCACCTTCTAGAGCAGTCATCATTCCACTACCAAAATGCACCAGCACTGTTGCATTAGATTTCACACTGTTAGGAGAAGTCTTGAAGAGGTGGGCTGCTGTTTTGCAAGTCAAGCAAGTATGAAAATGTGGGTCCAAGGTATGAGTGCCTCAGCTTCTCTGCCTGTGGAGAAAGAATGGGAGTAGTAGTAGTTCAAATTTTTATGCGATTCGAGATAAAAAATATTGAGCAATATAAATGAGAAGTTACATCAAAAAGTATTTTTAATATATGTTAAAAAACCCCCACTAAATATTATGACAAACAGCCTTTGCAGTTTACCAGTGCCTATTTTCACATAATCTGTAGTGTGATAGTAGCATTCAGGCAGATTTGGGGTTGCCACAGAGAGGAAAAGAGGGCTGAAGTTGTTCCAATAATCCAGGTTGAGAGTAACACACCCTATGCTGTTAACACACCTCTTGATTTTGTGGCTGTGTACCACTCCACTCCCACCTCCCTCAGCTCAGCAAGCTGTATCGCTGCTCTGTGCAAAGCATCTTCAGTTTGGAACCGGGACTCTATCCTGCAAAATACTGTACAAACAACAGCAGCATAGAAACACAAAATAATTCAAGTTGGAAGGGACCTCAGGAGGTCATCTAGTTCATGTTTCCAAATAATATTTCTGTATGTTTTGTGGTTCAAGTTGGTTTTTTTTAAAGATACAACGTCACCAGGATATAATTCTCCCACAAGGGAGACATTTCTCATTATGCCAAGTGAGGGTTACAGACTTCAGCACAATTATACAGCCTTACATCAGAGGAAGACCTGGCCAATTACATTACTTGCCAAAGTACTAATGTGTTAACACAATGTTCAAGTGCAGCAAGTTCAAGGTAATCCTTTTTTTTTTTCTTTTTTTTTTTTTTATCCAGAAGAAAAGCAAACGACAAGGCCCACCAGCAGAGTGAATTTCATCTCCCTTCTCTCTCTGGAGACCTACAACAGCACAGAGACCGATGCCAAGTGCTGCCGCATGGCGCCTTGGCGCAGGCCACCACGAGCAAGCCCAAGGCAGCTTTGCTGGGACTGAAGTTCAGTAAACAGCTGTTAACATGAATTCTGTACAAAATAAGTCCATTCTGAAAGTGAAGGGCAGTTTCTGTAATTTTAGTGCTTTTTTTTTTTTAATCGGAACTGTTATCACGTGCTCATTGGATATCCTAAGAGAAAATTCCTTTGTGGAGAGAATTAATTAAGCGTTTTGAGACGAGTACCTGCCCAAACGTCATTAAAGAAATGAAGAATACAACTCGGAATGGGGGAAAGAATCACAGAATGTTGGGGATTGGAAGGGACCTCAAAAGATCATCCAGTCCAACCCCCTGGCAGAGCAGGAACCTAAATGAGATCACACAGGAAGGCGTCCAAGCGGGTCTTGGATGTCTCCAGAGAAGGAGACTCCACAACCTCCCTGGGCAGCCTGTTCCAGTGCTCCGTCACCCTCACTGTAAAGAAGTTTCTTCTCAAGTTTAAGCAGAACCTCCTGTGTTCCAGCTCACACCCATTGCCCCTTGTCCTACCATTGGGCATCACTGAGAAGAGCCTGGCTCCATCCTCCTGACATTCGCCCTTTACATATTTATAAACATTAATGAGGTCACCCCTCAGTTTCCTTTTCTCCAAGCTAAAGAGCCCCAGCTCCCTCAGCCTTTCCTCATCAGGGAGATGCTCCACTCCCTTCATCATCTTGGTGGCTCTTGGTATCTCTCTGAAAGAGACAATTCTAGTTGCCCAAGTGTTTTTGCAACACAAAAACAACACCACGCAGCAGCCCCAGGGGCCGAGGGGAGGCTGGGCCGAGGTAGCCCCAGACAAGTCACGCCGCCGCCGAAGGCCAAGCTCCGG
>NW_010333255.1:0-13689 GCF_000700745.2 Antrostomus carolinensis | reverse complement strand
TGAAGACATGAATAAACAGAAGCATTATGGAGTAAAGCACTTTGCTATGAAGTTTATTAAAGAAAAAAAAACCCAAACCAAGAGCATGTTATAGACAGAGATCTTAAGCAACTATGAGGACCACCAGATGCTGGGCCAAGCTCTGGCTGTCCTGTTCACGTAACAAGGCTGTTCTGATCTTAAGCAGTGGGTCAACACTGGAAATTTAACTCTAGAATAACATACATGCCCATGCTTTACATTAACAGAGCTGAGTTTCCATTCATTTCAGACCAGTTTTGAATATTCTTGCTTACTCATATTTATATATTTTTATATATTCAGTCTGTTCTTGCTTCCACAAATTAAATTGTGACTAAACTATTAAAAATATGATCAGAAACTATCTTCATCACACAGTCTTTCAGAACAGGTTCTTCTCTGTGGCAGTTTCAAGTCTCTACACAGATGTTTTTTTTAAGGAAGATATTTTGTTACAGGTGTTTATCTACTAATTTTTAATAAATATAGTACCTATTTAATAAAGAAAACCCAGCAATATCCAATGACAGCCTTGGTTGATCTAAAACACAGACCTCCTAAAACCTTGTTAGCTTCTCTCCCAGGAAATCTAGGAGTTGGCACGCGCTCTATCAGCAGCTGTTCTCACACGTCTTACAGATGGCTGCAGAAAAGGAAATCAAATCCCCACTGCACTCAGACCTTTAATGAAAACTGTATAAAATCCTGAACTGGTTGAAATAATCTCCAGGACCAGACTTGTCTTTTGTATAGACATGAAGACTCAAAGACCAGCTGGATCCTGCGTGTGCTGTGTGAATGCGTCACCAGATGCGCCCAACCACGGGTCACAGGTGGGATCCAAGGCTTGGCTGGGAGCCGAGACCATCCTTCCTGAGTGCCATAGCATTGATCTTACAATCCTACCTTCATATAAAAATATCATATCTATAAATATTACATATTCCTACTTTGATATATAAATATGTAGATATAACACTTCTGAAAATATTTATATTTATATGAAAATATTTATATATAGAGAGAATATCTACATAAACTATGCATACATATATTTAGAGAGAATATAAGAATATATATAGTGAATAAACTATGCAGAGTTTATATAGAGAGAACTATTTTGACTACTGAATACACACCAAACTTAAATGTCTGAAAATAGGAGACCTAACCAGGAATGTTGGCTTATAAAAAAGAATTCAACAATAAAACATTTTAGAGACACAGAAGCAGGTTGGGTAGACAAGCTGAAAGTTAAATGGTGTTAAGGGCAGCATGGCAGGTTGATGGTTTGGAGCGTGGTTTTCAGTGGTGCAATGCAAAACATCTTGGTTTAATAATATCAGCAAGGTCTGAAAGTGTTTTGCATGTACTATAACTTCAAAGACAACCTGATTTATAGGGTTCTTGTGATGTATCTAAATGTCAAAAATACATAATTTATGAATTCCTCTTTTGAGAGATCTATTCTTTTCCAGATTATGTATACGAAAATGACTATATTCTGTGTAATTCAGCTCAATTTCTAGCAGATTACTCATTTGAAAAGGGCTGCGAAAATAAGTGTTTTCTATTCGTTTTGCACAGAGAACAGATGTCTACAACATGCTTCTGCACATCCTAACATGAAAACTTGGATTTGTCATCAGTGATTGATCATCTCAGTGATGCTCTCCAAATAAGCCTTTGTTACTTACGCTTCTGTTTTTGTAATAGTGGCCTTGAAACTTTTAAACCTTTAGCAGGTGAGATAATTCATTTAATGAAATGACTTTCTTTTCTTCCCAGAAAGAGCTCCTACTGCAAAAGTTCAGATGCAACAGGGTAAACTAAGCCTCGGATATCTTATGTCCCTTGTCTGTCTCCTAGTCATTCATATTTTAAATTCTAAAAATATTATAGTAAGATGAGAAATTTAGTAGATAAGAAGGTTAGAAACCTAAAAATATGGATGCAAAGTAGATGCAGTTATTATACCACAATATAATAATAGTACATAAGAAAGAGTTCATCTTTATATCAATATTCTGGTCATTAATTTGGAAAGAAATACAGGGCATCCCTCTGTCTGTAATGCTCTGGACATGTTTGGTGCTCAAGCAAAGTCATACTTTGCTTTCACACGAAGCTCAAACAAAGTTGCGTTGTGTCCACTGCGATGGTGGGAGGGAGGAAGGCATCTCCCTGCCCTGTTGCAGAGGGTTTCTCCATGCCCTGAAGGACAATATGAGACAGAGAGGTAAAAAAAGTCATTATTCCCCTTGTCCCTAATCCTTAGCACTGACTAACTCTGCCATGAATCACAGTGTGGTAGCAGGAGCTAACTTTTCTGACATGGTTTCTCAGCACCTAACACCCATGTTGCGTTATTTCTAGGAAGACTGTGCTGTGTTTTTATTACAGACTGTCTATGATAGTTAAGGAAAAAAAGTCTGCTTTGATAATTTTTACCCACCTTACACAGCCTTTTTAAGCTTCTTAATGCCTTGTTCAAATTCTTCTTGAATCTTCATTATGGTCCAGTTGGGAAAGTGCATATTCAAGCAGTAATACTCAGATTTTTTTAAAAGTAATTTTGGTGCTGAACATATGAAAGAGAATTTAGTTTTGGTGCTGAATATATGAAAGAGAAGATCTTATACTTCAATTTTAGAAGTACCTAACTGAACTGGCATAATATATGGGGGTTTTTTTGTGGAACTTGGCAAACATTTACGGTTACCTAAAATGACCATCGTAAATCACAGTGCCCAACAGAGAACAACAATCATTTCTTTATGCTCTGAAAAATGTATTAAAATACATAAACACAGCTGAATTTTAAAGGGTTGGTCAATATGATATTGGGCTCAGAGTCAAATTGTCTCCCAAAGCAGACAAATCAGGATCTTTTTATCTTCAGAGAATTTACGTGCACATAAATACTAAGAGTTGATGCTATAGCCAACACCCAGCCTCCTGGAAATGGTTTTGTAAACCAAACAATGCACTACCTAGTTTCATGTTACAGAGGAACAAACAGCAAAGAATTTTCCTACAGTTTATACTGTATAGTTAACACTGAACTTCAGATTTCCATCAGAAGCTATTTAAACATCTCGGAAATGCCAGGTGCCTCCTGACACAACCAGTGTTTAGTTGATACTCGGCACCTTTAGGGCACAACACCTTCTTTGTCTTTATCTGGGTATCTACATCACCTATTAAGATCAAGGTCTTCAAAACTAAAGTGACATGAGCTAAGTGTGGATATGAACTAAATTACTTGAGATGATACAAGAAACCTTCCTGAAAAGCAGATAATTGAATTTAAATCCCACGAGAATAGATTACCGCCCTAAACATTCAGATAGTTCCTCCTCTCTTTAAAAAAGAAAATAAATTGGACTCACAAATCTATTCCACTTCTGCATAGATTTTTGTGGTAGAAAAATATACAGCTGCATTTAACTGAGCCTTTACAAGATCATTAAGCTGCTTCACAATTATTAGTTTGGGGGTGGTGGTTGGTTTTTGTTGTTGTTGTTTTGGTTTTTTTTTAAGTGGTTCGTATAGTCGTAATAAACATAAGTAGGAATGTTGAACTTACTAGCCAGAGCACTGTCCTCCACTATAAAGAGCCATGTTACTGCCATCTGGGTGCAGGAGGTATATTGCAAGGTACACCAGTATATTTTCATGGAAAACTTAGTATTTGGAGGAATTTTGATTCCTATTTGTCGACATTTCAGGAATTTCATCCATTTATTCCCGAGAGTGTTAAATTGATGCTATTTTAAACTAAACAATAGACAGAGCATCTCTCTTCAGGAATCAGAAATATAGGGCTAGATGAAGCAAGGTACAGTGTTTATATAAAATTTTGCATTATTCAATCAATCTGTCAATTGGAGAGGTGCATTGGGAGGTTTAATGCTGAGTGGAAGAGGAAAACAATGTGCATTGGGACGTTTAATGCTGAGTGGAAGAGGAAAACAATCTCATTACTGGAAGGTCCCATAATATTTTGCCCACTTACCTTATTCTTCTCTTGGAAACAAGAGGAGAATTTATAAAATTTTCCCAAACAAATGTTCTTCACAGTGAAAAGCAACATTTTCCCTAGAAAAAAAAAAAAAGGGACATGTTTGTCTGTACAATGCAATTTCATATTTTACTTATCTTATACTAAAATTTCATACATATGTATATATTTTCATACACATAAATGTGCTAAAATTATCCAGAATCAGATTTAATGCCTACACATTAAGAAAAACAGATCATAAGAAGAGATACTATTACAAGAAAAAGCTTTCATCGGCTGAGATTGAATGAGCCATCAAGTCACGTGGCTAACAGCAGATGCCAATGAAAAAATGTAAAGAATAAACCTGTGTAAAATAGACTCCCAGCCTCCAGAAATTTCTGGGTCAGAGAATTCCTGATCAAGAAGCTGTGGCTAATATTAACAGGCAGGTGGTATTGATTACAAGACCAAAAAAAAAGAAGAAAAATGGAATTTGTTTATAAATCCATATGGGTTATTTACCTCTAGTCAAAATATGTAATTTTTAAATGTGTGCACAGAAAAAAAAAATATTCAGAGTACAATTTAGGCTAAAAAAATCCACAAAGTATGAAGCAATAATTCAGGTGAAGTAGAAATTTTTCAGCTGGGCTGAGAACTCACTGCCCTTTTACTACAGCGAGGGCTTTCTATGCCCATGGAGTTTAAAACCAGTGGGACTTGCCATTAGTCCTTTGAAACATCTTCCTCCACAATTATAGATATCATGTCCAGAAAGATCCACATCAGGGTTCTGTTATAATTTTTGTATTGTTATAACTATTGTGCGATTATTTTTAGTTTCAAATCTGTCATAGTCATTCACCTACAAGAAGAAAATGGTCTAAACGTAGTACAACCTAGATAGTGTAAAAACTGCCTATTTTTGGAGTTATTGGAGTACCTAAAATAACCTCTTTCAAATATAAAATGGAATGTATTTTCCATATTCTGAAGATAATAAAAAAGTGGCTGAACCAAATTTGTAGACCTTTCCCAAAAGTTCATTTTTGTGCTAAAATTAAGTATGAGATGCTACATAATGCAAGATTTTATTTTTTTTTTTCTTTTTAAAGTTACTTAGAGGTGCAAAAGGAGATTTAGAATATCAGGACTTTAAAAAAAAAAAAAAAAGCTATAATAATATTTCCTCTGCCAGAAAACATGGCAAGTTTGCAGTTTTGATTATTTAGGACCCGATTTGTACCCCAAATTATTCTGAAGTATAATAACATTTGGGAATTACAATACAGTCCCCCTGCCCACCCTGTTTTATTTGTGATACTAAAAGGAACATTTCCGTGTGAGCAGAACCTTTGCAGTTCATTTTTAATAATGAATGAATTGCACTTGAGGGCAAAATGCTTCTCACACAAATTTGGAAACTATAAATTCTCTCCATGGTTTCCCCAGGAAACCACTTGGAGTTTGATCTCACTGGGCAAATGTAGTAGAGGAGCATGTGGTGCCAATGCTTTATTAGTGGCATGGATAAAGAACTTCTCACATAAATTAACATTTAGAAAAGATTACCATAAAATCAAACTGGGAGACTTGTGAGGACCTCTTGCGTCTCTGATAACATCCATAATAATAGCATAAATACAAAAATAACTTATTTGATCTTCTGTGGATGAGAGATCTCAGTGTACACCGGTTAAATTGGAGCAGAAGGAGCCAACCAAGGGGGCTTGGGCCACTGGGGCTGCGTGCCCACAGCCTGGGCGAGAAAACTGCCAAGGAAATTGTCACCGATATGAATAGGAACACTTTGTGCAGATCAAGGGATAATGAACACCGTGAGGAAATCTTTGCTCCTCCAAAAACCTCCTTTAGATCATTCAAACCCAGAAAGAGCAGGATGGTTTCAGCTGACCTCATAAAAGCAAAATCTTTTCTTTCAAGGTTGTCGGTCTATTCCCATCCCACTGTTTGTCCCTGCTAGGGGTCTATCATCATGGTTTGAACTCCACGGTCCAGCCCTCTGCTGCCTTCTCTTTTTCCTTTCTCGTTCCCGTTAGATATTTTGAGAGAGATTCATTTAAAAGTAGGGAAGTGACACAGGAGATTCACAGGGAGTGAATGATTCCACATGACAGCTCCCCCAAATGCCAAAAGCCTGATCTGTGTTGGGACATAACATTTTAATAAATCTTATAAAATTCCCTTGACGTTCCGATCAGCATTACAGTGACACAGAAGATACATTTCACATCTGAACATGAATGTTAGATATCAGCCTTAATTTTATAGTTAGAGAAAGAATGTTTTTCCAATTATTACATCTTTCCTAGCTTTATAGATACACCCATTTAAGAATTTATAAAGTTTTCCAAGGGTCTAAATTAATTTTAAAAATAACACTGCTTACAGAAATCCCTCTGTTCCTTTTGATGTTTCATGCTGGTATTTACATATCAAGGAATGAATCTGCTGGCCCATTTTATCCACCCATTGGTGAGGTCTTGCACTGTTCCTTGTCCAGAAGGAGACTTAACCCTGGGGTATTTCCTTAGGCACCGTGTTTACTTTCATTGCCACAGCTGCAGGGCTGGCTGGGAATGAGGCTGGTGATGACTTCAAAATTCACTTTTTGGGTCTATGCTTGTCTCTATTTCATAGAATCATAGAATAGTTTGGTTGAAAAAGATCATTATGATCATCTAGTCCAACCATAAACCCAGCATTACCAAATTCACCACTAAAGCATGTCCCCAACACCTGCCCAGAAAGAGTTATTCCTCCCATCTTCCCCATCCTCTTCTTCCTCCACAGCATTCACCACACCACAATCCTCTTATGTGACTTCAGCCTATGACCTGCAAGCTCTGCTTTACACTGACTTCCCTTCTAGCCACATATAATGGAAATCTATAATGTGACTGGTCTAGATACAGCTCTATAATGAACATTTCATAATAACCTTTTTTTTTCAGAGGACCGATTTTGTCTTCTAATCTGGTTAATAACACCTTGATGCCACAGCAAAGGCCACGCTTGGTTACTGCTGCCAGAGTGAGAGAGACCGGTCCCTTTCCTATCTCATATGGCATTGTCAAACAGAATTTATCAGACTTTGTCTTACAGGCACTTCTTTTCTGCAGGTATCACCACATTTCCAGCATTAGCTTTACCGTCAGATTGCTAGTGATACAGACAAGGGATTGGCGAAACTGAGAACCTACCTTCTACTATTCCTAATTTGCCAGTCAACACTTTGCAAAGCCCGGATCCTCTGTATATGCACTACTTGGTAATTTTAACACAAAATAATTTTGTTTTGAATTTGCTATTATTTGATAGCATGAATTTTATGCTACGCTGCTGGAATTCACACAGCAAGTTCATAAAAAATTTCACTAATTGGCTAATGGCAGGTTTTTTTCGATGGAACTTTCCATTTTAGACTTGTTTTTGATCATCTTTCCTATATACATGTGCACATTTACATATATTAACATGTACTGTAGAACTTCCAATTAATAGAAAGGCAGAATTTACTTGTATTTATTATTTAATTAGTTTGACAGCCAGTCAAATACTGCCAAAAACTATTTGTTAAATAAATAATCCAGTGAAGAGTTTACTATTTTGTAATCAATTCACAAATCTATGTAGAACAACTTATGTTCTTTTTTAGAAGAAAAAAATATAGATGTGGGTTACAAAGAAGAATTATTCATTTCATATTTTGTGGCAAATTTACCAACAATTACATGTCACCTCTGATTTACAGTAACTCATAATTGTCCCAATGTAGTAGCAATATAAATTCAGAAAGATACCTGGCTGGACCATGACTAAGAGGAACAGGAAAAGGCTGTACCATTTTCTCTTCTAATCTTGTTCTGTTATTCTTCTGACAGCAAATACAGCTCCCCTTTTTACTGATGAAGATGCTGGTTTGCTCCAGACTTTGTTTGCTCTAGTTCTCTCCCACCTTGCCCAATTCTTTTATTTAAAGGAGCAATTTTCCGTCACTATTGACACTTCTGGTCATGCATGTATATATATTTTATTTTGTGATTCCTTATTAACACAAATTATCTTTTTCTGTTGAATTCAGTCCTTGGGTAAGACTTCAGTAATTCACTGAAATCCACCAGCTATGTTCAAACACAGAGGCATGGCAAACATTCCTAAAAATCATGGAAAACAAGCTAGCTGTTCCTCTTGACATATTGTACCCATCCTATCTCCGAAAGCAAACAATTCATGCTTCAAAACTTCAGCTGTTGTCCCTAACTGAGGGTGGAGGCTCAAGTTTATTCCCTTGTCTATCAATCATGATTTCCACAGACATGCTTGGACCTTGCAATTCATATTCTTTGGAGTCAAGAGCTCGTAGCAATCACTGAACAGAAACCTTCCCTAAAAAAAACTATTTCTGTAGAACAGTAGAAAGTCAGGGCAAAGGTACCATAGAAACAATTCAGCAAACTGTTTACATACCTAGTTTAGAAGATATTTATTCATGGAAACCATTTGAATTTAATTTCCTGTAGACTCTTCGTGTAACAGCTTCTAAATTTGGTTCATTGCTGGAGTTGTCAGCCCTGACATGGAATGTAAAGTCATTCGGTTACTTTACTTTCTATAAAATAAGGGCATTTATTTTAACCTCTTGACCTTCTATCTCCCAGATCTGGCCAAACAGTATCAAAAAGTGAGAGACAAAAGCCTTTGATATTGTCATCTGCCAACAAGTTTTTCCATGACATACAGCGCTTTTCAGAGTCACCACTTCTTATCAGTATTCCTGCTTCAGATCCATTTTGATTGTAATTACCTTATTAATTGCAATTGTAGTGGATAGTAAACTACAGCAGTAACACCCTAATGAAATCCTTCAAACTAGCCTTAAAATACATTTCCTTTTTTTAATTATGATGGGATTTACCAGGAGCTTAGATACTCTTTACCTATTTTATTTCAAATCTGATTGGAATAAGACTTAATCCTTCAAAACTAATGCTGAAAGCTGGTATCTGTTATGGTTTTGGCTATGTTTTAGAAAGGAACAAAATCAGAACTAAAATGAAATTTCAAATGTAACAACTGTGGAATTATTCCTAATGCTTCATGGTACTTACCAAGCTTGAGCAAAGGCAAATGTATGCATCCCCACAACTGTAATTTACTGCTTTAAAATCAACAGCCTTACAATAAGAGTTTTGTAGCATTTCTTTGTGCATATTAATGATTTCTACAAAAATCACTCTTCTTCATTATGCTGGTTTTATTTTTACTGCTTTGGAAGTTGTCTCTAGAGACGCTTGAAGGAAGAGCTGTGGGGAGGAAGAAAGTGCTTGTCCCTTTCATTGGCAGTCTACATTTAACTTAATTCCCTGGACTCATCTGCCTGCTTCTCTTTTAGACGATCAGTCCTTTGCTGTCGATGCCAACACGCTGCTGGTCAATGGCAAATACTTGAAGATTTGTCAGAGGGATCCAGCTGATTAACTTGGGAGACTTTGAAAAGAAGAAAAATGACCTCTTTTTTTTTGCCTTTTGAGATGCATCACCTTAAGCAGAAATACTTTATTTCAGAATCTGAAATCTATATTTATATGAAATTCAAAGTATGAGGCTTTCCATGTGATTTCCTAAAAGGATAAAAATACACATGAGTATTTCTCTGTCCATAGCACTGTAATCATTTGAATCATATCTCTCCCATCCCAGTATGAAAAGACTTCGCAAATGAATGACGAGCAGATGGCATATCATTTTCTCAACTGGAGATTCTTGGATTTGATTTGTCACTCATTGAATGCTGGCAAAAAAGCACTTTTGTGCCTCAGTGAATAGCCTATATAGTTTGTATATTCTCTGATAGTATTTGTTTAACAGTTACTGGTAAACATAGTAAAGGCTTATGTCAAGTAGGTTGTTTTTGGGGGGGTTTTTTTGAGTTTTTTTTTAAAGTTCTAAATATCACTGCAATCATCAATGTCTTCACGTCTGATTTTGCTGCCTCTGAGCTGTATTTTGGAGTGTAGCTCCAGACTGCCCACAGTATCGCTGTTAGCCACATCCAGGTACCTCCTTCTCCTGGTTGTCCCCACCCACACAACCTTATTATAGTTTTTTTTTAAAGTTCTAAATATCACTGCAGTCATCAATGTCTTCACGTCTATGATTTTGCTGCCTCTGAGCTGTATTTTGGGGTGTAGCTCCAGACTGCCCGCAGTATCGCTGTTAGCCACGTCCAGGTACCTCCTTCTCCTGGCTGTCCCCACCCACACAACCTTATTAAACACACCTATGGTTGATGTCTGTTGAGCCCAACAACCCAACATTTCTCACTTTTTTCATCATTTAGTGAAAGTTTGGCTTAGCACCTGCCCTATTTCTGTGGTAGCTCTTGTACTTATAGCGCCTATGTGAAATGCAGAATGGACATTAATAGGGTGCTTTGGTGATGAACCTGCAGCCTCCAGAGATGATGCTCCAACACACTCTCCCTTCTCTGAATAAGTTCTCGGAATCACAGAACAGCCTCAGTTGGAAAAGACCTTTAAGATCATCGAGTCCAATCATCAATCCAACACTGACAAGTCCCCAGCTAACCCATGTCCCTCAGCACTATGTCTACATGACTCTTCAATCCCTCCAGGGATGGGGACTCCACCACTGCCCTGGGCAACCCCTTCCAATGCCTCAGAACCCTTTCAGCAAAGAAATTCTTCCTCACATCCCATCTCAACTGCCCTGGGCACAACTGGAGCCCATTTCCTCTTGTCCTGTCCCTTGTTCCTTGGTTGAACAGACCCACCCCCACCTCTCTCCACCCTCCTTTCAGGGAGTTGCAGAGAGCCAGAAGGTCTCCCTTCAGATTTCTTTTCTCAGATACTACTTAAGAGCATAATACAGGTATCACCAGTTTGATACCACTGTTTCTTATTTTAAATACCTTTCATAATTCCATTTTTCCTTTTTATTATGCACAACCTGTTGCAACAGTCCAGCAGACTGTGGTCTGACAATCCCATTTTCCTGAGTTATTCAAGTAACTACCAGAGATGCTACTGTGATCCCATGTGATATACGGGTCAGCGGCTCCCATCTGCAATGCAGAACTGCCCATCTATCAACAGCTTAAATGATCTGTTAGTAATATCACTAATGCACAGTGAGATTTATCTGAAACATTTTCTATATTGTAAGATAAGAAATCTGGAAACCATTACTCCTACTTGAGACAGCAGAAATGTTAACTCACAGCCTGTGCATAGTGGAACTATTGTCCATTAACATCACATATTTTATGCCATTCCAAGCCTCCTAGGATGTAAAAACAAGTTTTTTGTAAGTAACTTCTCAAGTAGCACAGTTTTGAGTTTTGAGGTTGGGGGTCATGAGAAAGATCCTTTTTTCAGATTATTCTACTAATTCCAACAGAGCAAAGAGATTATTTGGATCATTGTCACAAGTGCTCTACTCTAAGCAAAAACTTTTCAAATCCTTGACACAATATTAATCACTTATCCAGGCTTTTCTGCTATCGGAGCAGATGTCTAAAGCACAAAATCCATGTAGGGAGCCCTTAGAAGTTTGTATTGTTTCTACCGCCTAAGGGGTAGATATTAAAATATTCTTAATATTGAGCCAACTCAGTTCTTATCACAGTTACACAAAGCTGCTACACAATTCAATAGACAAATTGTCTGAATCTAATTAATCCCATAAAGTGACAAATTATAATATATTTTTTTAAAAAATCTATACTTAATAGATAGCCAAATGGCTACAAACCACATTAGGCTGAATGAATCAGATACCATCTGTGATAGAAGGCATGTTGAATAATACAGTCTAGATGCAAAGCATATTGAACAGAACAAAACATACCATCTAACAGATTTATAGTCTATAATCCACACAAAAAGTCTGCTAAAATAGATCAGCTCTGTCACATAACACTGCTTTCATCTAGTGTCCAGGAGCACTGCACCACTTTGACTCATTTAGCAGATCAGTTACATGCTATTCCTGATTTCATGCAGTGATGATTAAGGATGAAAAATATCACAGACAGCTGGCAACTGCAATAAATCAAAAAAGCTTTGCTCAATTTTGCTTTACGTATTTGCACCAGAGTTTTAAAATCAATTGATTGAATTAGTCACGTCCAATAATTGTTTTCTGGGAAAATAAGTCCACTATGATAACTTTGCCTCTTCAGATTTCATAAACATTTTAAGACAGGAATGTAAATTAAGCTCTAATAAGTTGTTATGAACCCACTGTCAGGAGATGTTACATAGACACTAAAATCAGTTTCTGTTGAGACTTTTTTTAGTTGACAATGGTCCAAAGTTGTAAGACAAGTAATGGTGAGATGAGCTGCATTAATCAAAGAGTATTTGGCACAATTACTCAAGCTACTTAAGATATTTTTTGTCATAGAATGTTGTGTGTTGGAAGAGACCCACAAGGATCATGGAGTCCAACTCCTGTCCCTGCACAGGACAATCCCAATATTCACACCATGTCCCTGAGGGCCTTGGCCAAATGCTGCTGGAATCTTGTCAGGCTTGGTGCCATGAGCACCTCCCTGGGGAGCCTGTTCCAGTGCTCCACCACCCTCTGCCTCAAGAACCTTTTCCTCTTGGTCAATCTCACCCTCCCCTGCCACATCTTCCTGCCATTTCCTCTGCTCCTGGCATTCGTTGGTGGCCAGAGAGAAGAGATCAGCGCCTGCTCCTCCTCTTCCCCTTGGGAGGAAGTTCATAGACTGCGATGAGGTCTCCATATATATACTGTTCCAGCCTGTGCACCACAGGCTCTTATCAGATATAGTAAACATCTGCTGGTTTGAGGATTATGGACTGTATTTTCTAAATTTATAGTGCTCCGATACCAATTTGAGTCACCAAGACCTGACTTGGAGCTTAAATCAAAGTTTCAACTGCCTCTAAAAATGAATCCATAAAGCCACCCTAATGAGTGTTACCAGCGTTATCGTACGTCTGATCATGACAAATAGCTCCTGCTAAACCACAGAACACTGAGCTGGTGAACAGCGAGGCAGTATCAGCCACAGTTTCATGTTTTCTTTTCTTTGCCTGCCATGTGTTATAAAGCAGCAGAAAAAATAAAGGTTATTTTGAAGACTTGCAGCTGAATCTGTTGATTTTTTTGTCCCCTTGTGTGAGCAAAGGAGCTGAGTCATGGATGTATAGGATACAGCTATATAGTTGTTGCCTACAGTTATCAACAACGACATTACAATCCCTTGAATTCACTCTGCAGTGCACACTTAAAAGTTCCTCCCCCGTTCAGATAAGTTGTATCACACCAGTCCTGATAACAGCATGGAATAAAATATACATCACAGCATTTGTCCATTGGATCAGCAGTTTCTAGTGGCAAGCAAACTGCAATATTTGCAATAGCTTGCAAATTTGGATCTTTGGAAACCTGTCTTACTCCTTAATCTGAACATTTCAGAGTATAAAATCAGAAGCCTCTAAGGTCTCATGCCTGTGTAATTTCATTTATTTAAAAATTAATCATAGACTGAAAGAACAGTAGTCCATTCCCACAAGAACTGGCTTAAATTCTGCTGCCTTAAATTCACTTTGTTACAGTTTTTCCTTCTAATAGAATACTCA